>NC_058093.1:71485000-71785000 GCF_020171115.1 Neogale vison
TACTTGATCATAAAACGGAATGAGTTACTGATAAATGCAAAAACATGGCTGAATCTTAAGATCGTATTTAGTGAAGGAAGCCACATACACACAAAAAGAGTACATATGGAACGCATCTATTCGTGTAAAACTCTAGAAAATGCAAATGAGTCTATGGTGACAGAAAATGTCTCAGGGGTTGCCTGGGAAGAAGGAATAGGGAAGTGTGGGAGGAAGTGCTGACAAATGGGCATAAGGAAATTTGGAAGTTGGTGGATATGATCCCTACCTTGGTGGTTAAGATGGCTTCACAGGTTAAGAGGGTTGAGAGGTACGTATGTCAAACTTACCTCATTATGTACTTTAAATGGTGCAGTCTTCTGTATCTCAATTATACTTCAATAGAATCACTTTAAAAAAGTGATTTTAAAAAAGCTGGTAGAATAAGGAAACACTGAAAACAAACACGACTTTGACCCTGATGTCCTTGACAGACATGTGAGTTTCCTTGGCTCCCAAGTGTGCAGCATCCCAGTGGGCCCTGGTCCCCTTGCCCTACCACAGCCCCCACCCGAGCTGCTCCATTCCAGCTTCCTCTGCCCTTCCTTGTCTGGTGTTTAAAAGATTTATAAAGAACTGTGAACGATTAACCCATTAAGTGACTCATAAAAGTGATTTGTATAAGATAGCTTCTCCTGTTGCAGAAGAGTGATAAATTGACAAGGTTTCTTGCTCCCAGTTTCAGCCCAGAAGGTCTTGGCAGTTTGGGGGTAGCCTGGGAAAGCTGGGCAGTATCACATCAAACCCAACCGAGACTAGGTCATGTCTCTATCCCTCTGAGGTCAATTTGCCATCAGATGGTCAACTGTATAGTTTGTCCTAAAAGCTCTAGCTGCCATGTGTGCATGTCAGACATTCTCGTAGTGGCAGTCTTTTTAAAAAGTATATTGTAGGCATATATGCTGCATCTAATTCAAATTGGAATGTTGAGTCACTGTTCTCATTTTAGAGAGTTTCAATGCCATGCCATTCCCTGGTAGCCCAGTCTGTTGGTCTTAAGAGAAGGCCATCCCACTGTGCTCTACAAACGGCCAGCTACCTCTGCTGAGCAGCTTTGAACGTGAAAGCCATTAAGAGAAATGTTAACTTACAGAATAGTAACTCTGAACAGTGTGGAATTTGGGCACATAAAAAAGTCTGGACTGATTTGAAAATGGAGTTAATTACACAAACCCAATCATGACCACTATATCCCAAAAGATTTCTTGAGCGTACACTTTATTTTCAGCCAGGAGAAAAAAAGATGAGTGTACTCATCGTAGACACGTTATTTCTCCTAACCATTTGATTCACATTTTCTTTCTTCCTCTTTTTTTAAACTAACACGAAAATATCACAAATGTTCCTATTCTGCGCAGGGCTCTGCCTTTGCCGCAGAAACAGGTTTTCTGCCTAGAGCAAGCATGGCTCTCCATGAGAGCGGGCCGCCTGTGCAGTGTTTACCTTCGCGGGGGCTGCCTGGCTATTGTCGAGCCAGTTGAGATGATTCATGGGTCTGACAGATGTCTGGTACAGCTGGATGTGTCCTTGATTATCCCAAAAGTCTGGACAGCACTGTCATTCACCATTGCCCAAATTATCTTTGTATTGACTGCGGAACCCTCTGTGACAGTACTGTAATGGCTAATTACCCAGGATACCTTTGGTACTCACTTCATAATGCTTTAGTGGAAAAAGAAAAAGACTGTAGGAAAATGAGGGGAAAAAAACCCAAAACCATACCGATAAAATAACATCCCATTCTTTGCAAAGAATGTGGACTCTGGTGTGATGCAGAATATATATTTATTCGATATGGTGCAGCTTATGCTAATGAAATCCAGGGCCACAATAGTGGGAGCAGAGATTTCTGGCGAAACACATAAGGAGGAAATAAAATGTAAAGGACCCTGACAGTGATAAATTATGGACAATAGAAGGAGCTATTAGCTGGGAGAGAATTGTATGTATAACATACTTGAAAAAGGAATGACGAGTGGCCATTTGCCTGCCTCATATGTTGCAGGGGGAGAAAAGAACATGTTCTGTTTAGCAAATAACCTCCCCAGAAACAGATAAGAGGGAGGGAGAAAGGAGGAGATCCTTAGTAAAAGCTGCCTGAAGAAACAAGAATTGAAAGCTGAGGTTTCATTTTTTCCCCATAATGCCATAAATTAGCACATTTTGACAAACATAGCTCCCACAAAGCAGATATATATTAGGGGGAAAAAAGATAAGGGAATAGAGGGTACAAAATCCCATTTTGACTTTTAGTGGAGATGATGAGATCCCAGGAGGGCAGACAAAGCAGACTGGGAACAGCTTTTCACACAAAGAATGCAGTAATTTGCCACGTCCTGTCCAGGCTGTGTTTGAATGTCACTCCTGTCTTAATTACCAGAATAACAAAGCTATTCTGTTATTCTGGAATCTCCGCCACAGTCCCTGCAAGGCAAGACAGCCATCGGGAAGAATTGCTCATGGATCATTACTAAGTGAGTAGGTGAGGCAGGAGGCTTCCGAGGGAGTGGGAACAGTGGTGCCGCAGAAGGTGGGGAACAGCAGTATGTGTCCTTCTGGAGTACTCTCCTCTCACTTGCTCTCAACTTTTGGAGCACATAGATTGGCAAAGCGGGATATTTCAGCTTGTATGGGGGTCTGGGACCACAGCGCTTGTGCTCCACAAGCCCTCTGGGTGAGGTCAAGGGAAGACTGTCCCACCTTTGCACTCTGTGTCAACCTCATGCCAAGTAACCTGGAACGCCTCAGACACGGTCCCTCTGACCACAGAGCCTTGGTTACTGAAATTCTAACTCATAGAAATGTCCTTTTCACTGAAGATTTAAAAAAAAGAAGAATAAAAAAAAAGAAACAAAACAAAACAAAACAGAAAGCACATCTCATTTCAATCCATTGCTGAAATCAGTTCAAAAACATGCCACGCCTCTCTTTGGGGTGTTTCTTGGGTCATTCTTCAATGTTGTGGAGATACCGCGAGAATTCTCCCTCAGGACCATGGTGCTGGTTTAGGTGAGGAAGATGAGAAGAGTTTGTGCTGCCCGTACCCTGGGCTCTGTGATGGTGACCAGCCTGCGGGGGGGTGGGGTGGGGTGACAGTTTTGATACAGACTACTGAGTCTATACCCTCTTGTACCCATAACATGCCCTTCTTCAGAAGAACCCATATTGAGCAATTTAGGCATCCTGAGCTCTGGTCAGTTGAAGTGTGTTTTTGTTTGTTTGTTTGTTTATTTTTAAAGGATTTTATTTATTTGACAAAAAGATCACAAGCTGGCAGAGAGGCAGGCAGAGAGAGAGAAGGAAGCAGGATCCCTGCTGAGCAGAGCCTGAAGTGAGGCTAGATCCCAGGACCCTGAGATCATCACCTGAGCTGAAGGCAGAGGCTTAATCCATTGAGCCACCCAGAGACCCCTGAATGAAGTGTTTTTACATTTAAAAAGAAGCCTGCTGCATTTCCAGAACATTGAGATGATATTTTCATGTTTCCTTTTTCATTAGGATTTTGGAGTGATACCATGATGATACAGTGTAGCAAACAGAGAAAAAAGAAACATAAATCTTGAGTTCTATGCCCATTGCCATTGAAGAGCAGTTATCTGTCCTTTGTATTCATATCACTAAAAGGACTGATCACATTTAATCTAGGATCTTATTTGGAGAAGATGGACATTGACTCTGCTCTTCAAAGCATCAGAATGATGATTTTTATTAAAGCATTTTGTTAAATCAAAAGTATAGAAAATAAATAGGAATGATTCATTAAAAACACACTAAGAAAGGGAAGATTTCAAGGCTACAAAGCCTGGCTCATTTTTCAGACAGAGGTGCTGTGTGTCCTAAGACAAAGCATGACAAAAGTGGCTAGAATGGCAAATTCTAGGTATTATGTGAAGTGTGTGTTAAAATTTCTTCTCAAAAGGTAATAATGGTTTCAGGCTCCCAAACCCCTGCTTATAGGAATAGGACTGAGGAAAGAAATGAAAGGAGGGTCTGAAGATAAAACAGGTAGCCTAAGATTGAAGAGACATGTATCTATTATAAACTGGTAATAGAAATTATCTGTTAAGATGGGTTTTGAATTATTTAATAACTATATTAAAAATATGTTGGGGCGCCTGGGTGGCTCAGTGGGTTAAGCCTCTGCCTTCGGCTCAGGTCATGATCTCAGGGTCCTGGGATCGAGTCCCGCATCGGGCTCTCTGCTCAGCGGGGAGCCTGCTTCCTCCTCTTTCTCTCTGCCTGCCTCTCTGCCTACTTGTGATCTCTCTCTGTCAAATAAATAAATAAAATCTTTAAAAAAAAATATGTCTTGTAGCCACACAATTGTTTCTCCTTACAGATATGATACACAACTTAAAAGTGTAATATTTAAAAATGCCTTAAGCTATAACAACTGCTCTGAAAAGTTGAAAATTCAAACTTGAAACCCAACAAAAATAGAGAAAACACTTTGATATAGTGTTAGGAAATAAGAGTACTATCTTATGACTAAAATCGTAAACATGGATATTTATGATTGTCAGCCTAAAACTAATTACTGTGGACATAAGCCACATGTGTTTTATTCACTAACTCTCACTCAGTGACAATGATGCACCAGAATTCTAGGAGTGGAGGAAAACCATCATAAAAGGAAGAAGAGAGGAAAAAGGCAGTTCTGTAGGATGACCTAACAATTTGCCATTCGAGATCCACTAGCATTTCCTAGGTGCGATTATTCATCAGTTACGTTACAAATAAAAACCTTGGGCCCAGAAAAATCTAGGAGGAGCCTCAAACCCAGATACGTACAGGGGCCAGGCCCCAGGCAGGAGTGTAACGGGCTGACAGAGATGTGGCAAACTGGTGGAGTGTGTCCAGACTAAAGAGAGTACTTCCCCCAATTACTGCCATGCAGGAATGCAAGCCTAATTTTGCCAGATCTCTTACCTTTTTGGGAAAACCCGAAAATCCAGACATTTAGAGATTACTGTGGCCTCACAGGCTTTTCGCCCGCATGTTTTCAGAGCACAAGGCGAGAGCTGGGTTGAGGCACCTATGGCATTTCAGCTATTCAAAAGATAGAACCTTCGAGAGTAGAACATTGTCTGACATTGGGTAATACACAGTTGGTGAGAGTGTGGTGCTTACGTGTGTATGATTTCGTTCAGTTAATAGCACTTCTCATATCTTATATCATCTAATCCACGTGGTTGAAGAGATGAAGGTCTTTCTACACTGCCATTTATAGGCTCCCTGTCTCACAGCGGCCTCTGCCTAGGCTTTCCTTCCCAAGCCTTTTCATCTAGAAGACCCACCGCATTCTCCAGGGCTCTGAGAAAACCTCTATTGTGCCTCTAACTGGGCTGGACCTTGTCTTATGCCCCCTGGACCTCTCCTTGGCAGCACTCTCACAAATACGAATACATAATTTTTATGGTTGCTGTTCCTGCCTAGACTCTAAGCATCATGAAGGCAGAGAACTTTATCTGTACTCTCAGCATCCACTTCAATGTCCAGTGTGCATTTAAAATAATACATGTTTGCAGAAAAAGAAACATTTCAAGGAGTCACATCAAAATTTACCTATGTGTCCAAAGATTATTCCTGTCATTCAAAATCCTCCCTGGAGAGTCTAAATGAGAATTATATTTTACCTACTGTTAGGTAGAATTGTTACTATATTTCTGAGCATCCTTCTGAAGTTCCCCCGTTGAGCTGGAGACTCCATCATTTTTCTGGGTTCCCGTTTCTCTTTTTCTGATAGGTATAAATCATGGAGCCTTCCACAAAATGGCCATTTTGAAGAAAGTCTCTGCTTTGTCCAGACAACAGAAAGGATGAGAAATACTAATTGTGGTAGATTATAAAAATAGCCACAGATTATCTCGCTCTATATATCCCTGTCCTTAGATGATCCCCTCACACATCTACTGGCGATGTGACTTGTTCTGGCCAATGTGACGATTCACATATGGTGTGAGCAGAGACTTGGGTTCTAGGAAAAATTCTCTTCCTGCTCTTGGAAACCTTGTGACCACATCATGTAAAGAGGCTGGGCTGCTGAGGACAGGCAGACCAGTCATCTCCATTACTCCAGCCAGTAGCTGGAGTTCAGTCATCTTGGACTAGCCAGTCTCCGCGTGGCTTGGCATCTGACTGCAGTAACCCAGGGGAGCCCAGCCTCTGTTCCTGGAGCACAGAACCATGCGTTAATAAATAATTGCTGTTTGAAACCACAGAGTTTTGGGGTGGTTTGTTACGTAGCGAAAACTAAGTGAGATGCTATTTTTCAGAGTAGTGGTGCTTTTTCTACAAGACTAGACTGGAAAATTTGAATATCAATCTTCCTCCCCTCCCCCCACACCTATGCACTATTACTATTAGCTTCAATAAAGCAGAAGCCATTCAGGGGCGCCTGGGTGGCTCAGTGGGTTAAAGCCTCTGCCTTCGGCTCAGGTCATGATCCCAGGGTCCTGGGATGGAGCCCCACATCAGGCTCTCTGCTCAGCGGGGTGCCTGCTTTCCTCTCTCTCTCTCTCTCTCTCTGCCTGCTTCTCTGGCTACTTGTGATCTCTGTCTGTCAAATAAATAAATAAAATCTTAAAAAAAAAAAAAAGCAGAAGCCATTCAAAATTGGAGAGCAGCTGCTAGAGATAGGGAATGTGACCTGAAGGGACAGAGTTCAATGCTGTTTTGCCAGTAGCCCCTCTCCAGGTCTCATTAACACCAGAGTGTGAGCAACAGCTCCGACAGGGAGGAAGGAGGAAGAAGAGAGTGGGTGGGTGGTGAGTCAAGCTGCTGGTAGATCTTGTACAGAGAAAATGAAAGAACTTACTGTCCTGGCATTAGAACACAATATCCTTATTATATTAAAGAAATCCAGTTAAAGTTTCTAGCCCCTGAAGGCTAAAGAATGAAGCCAAGCAAATATGGGGACTATGCAGTGTATCATTTTAATGTAGAGAAAACATACCCATTAGATGTGTAAGCTTGCCTTTGTTTGAGGCCCTTAAGCCTTTCTTAGCATTTTTAGGAAAACACGTTGGAAGTAAACATTTGTTACTTTCTAAAACGCTGCTCTGGAGTTTTTATGGTTTTGTGCTGAATCTTGACATCGTAATTTAAAATGGCAAGAACCACACAAAACTTGCAGTTTGTTGTTGCTGAGTTGGGGTAGAGCAGGGTGCTTGTTTACTGGGTGCGTGCTCTTTGTGGGGCTCCAAATCATTTAATCTTCGCAACCAACCCTGTGGAGATTTTGGTTTCCCTTTCTTAAGAAGAAACAGAATCTCCAAGAGGTTAAACAACTTTGCTCGTGGTGCACAGTCATTAGTAAAGTTATAAATGATAGACACAGACACCAAGTGTGAATCCCCTTAGCCTCAGCAATGGTAGAGTGCTTTGGCATGAACGACAATAATAATGATTCTTTAAATTTTTTAATTTTTTAATAATGATTATTTTTATCAAGCTCTTGTTATAAAACCTTTCTCATTAGAAATTAATAACTGGAAATTATTGAGAATATACACCCCCTTAGAAATCCTCCAAGAAAGCCAGCCCCTGGGATATATTTCTGTAAGATGAGTCCCCTTCCATCTTGGTCCAAGGATCGAATCCCTCTCAGGGGGCCCGGGGCTGGCCTGTGGTAGGAGCTCAGTGCTCACAGGCGGCAGGAGTCCAGTCCTACTATGCAAGCAGTGGTAGAAGGATGGAGAACGTAACACTAGCCTGCCACTTGGGCTCTTTGGTAGACAGATATTGTATTTGTTTCCTCGGACTTCTGTAACCAGCTACGATAATCTGGGTGGTTTAAAACAACAGAAGTTTGGGGACCCGGGTGGCTCAGCTCGTTAGGTGTCTGATTTCTTGATTTCAGCTCTGGTTGTGATCTCAGGGTCATGGGATCAAGCCCTGCATCAGGTTCCATGCTCAGCATGGAGTTGGCCTGGGAACCTCTCCAGGTCCCTCTTTCCCTACCCTCGTTCGTGTTTTCTCCCTTTCTGTCTCTCTCTATAAATACATAGAATCTTAAAAACGAAAAACAAAAAAAGCCCCAGAAATTTATCCTTTCCCAGTTCTGGAGGCTTAGAAATCTTGAAATCAAGTTTTTGGTAAGGCTCTGCGCTCCCTGAAAGCTTTAGGGAAGGAGTTTTCTTTACCTTTTCCTTTGCCTCTTCCACAATCCAAGCAAGGCCAAGCAGCGTTGCTGACAATCCTTGGCTTATGGCAGCATAGTTCCAGTCTCTGCCTCCCTCTTCCCACAGCTGTCTTCCCTCTGCATATGTCAGTGTCCAAATTTCCCTTTTTATAAGCATACCAGTCATATTGGGTTCAGGGCCAAACTCGAATCCAGGATGACCTCATCTTCACTTGCTCACAATGGCAAAGGCCCTATTTCCAAAGAAAGTCACATTCATAGATTCCAGGTGGATGCAGATTTGGGGGAGCATTGATAGTTTAGGAATTTAAAATATGTTGATGCTTTCAGGGCCAAACATAAGAGGAGGCAGGGTCAAGCACCGCTGGTCCAGGCTGGGAAGGGCCTCACCACCCCACAACAAGCAACAGCCCCAAACTCCTGGCATAGGCTTGATTTTTAATTTCAACCACCTAGAAAGGTGAAATACGATAGACTCTATCAGCTGTGATAGCTTATTATAAATAAATCTCTCCAAGTGCCAATCTGGATGACAGAGAAAGAAGAAAAAGCACAAAAATGAAGGTAAGGAAGTAGGAAGTTGTAGGGAAACGCCACTGGACAAGGAGAAGAGGGGCAGAGCTGCCAGATACAGAAAGTCTGGGTGGATCCATGCAAGGAGCAAAGAGACAAGAATCTTAGAACAAAAAAAAGCAGCTGGAAGAAGAGACCTTTCTGTTCGTCACTGGCAGAGGCTTCTGATTATAGGCACAAAGACCCATCACTTTCCATGAGATGGTGCAGAAGCAGGACCTCTGACAGAAAAAAGCAAGGAAGTACTTGGAATGAGTCCAACAGAGTTAAAGACCTAAGGCAAGATGATGCGAGTCTTTAAAAAAAAAATCATGAGTTTCCTTAGGCAAGATGCTGTGCGTTCTCCTGTATCTTTCCACTCTAATGCCAGGCCCCCATTGGAGGGTCTGCTTCACTAGCAGGTCAGACACCATACTTACTGTGCTTGGAAAGTCAAATAAGAATGTGAAATTATCCCACTCTGAAGCTCTGCCAGCCAGGGTGGGAAATCTCCACCTAGTAAGTTGAGCTGGGCCAGTTCCACGGCTCCTGGGGCTACAGGGGAGGAGGAGGGGGCATGACTGAGCCTGAGCGGAGGGTTGGAGGTGGGGAGATCTTCTCTTGATTGGTGGTCTCTGCAAGTCTCTCCAAGGAGGGTGGGTGATGGAAAGAACATGGGTGAGGAGTTGGACTAGCTGTGTGGCTTTGGATAAGTTACTCACCCTGTCTGAGTTTCCACTGGGGGGGGGGAAGTGAAAATATTCACACACTACCACCATTCTGGGAACACAGTATAAGCCTGAAAATTGTTGTTCTCTTCTGCTTTCCTCAATTGTTGAATTCATTCTTCAGATCAACCTCTTCTGTGATAGAAGTGTCTTGAGCTGAGTTCAGTAATGTTCATCTTAATCAGAACTTCATTTGGTTTGTAAGAGCCCCCGATTCAGCTGGGGCCCAAGGTTTCATTATGATTTTTATTTCAGGACCTAAATTGGGTATTTGGCAGAGGTGGAGTGAGCTCTGCCTTCTGCAGGTATGTGAGCGGAGGGTTGCAAGGGGTTAAATGTGATAAACGCATAGCTTTCTAGGCGCTTCCCAGTTCAATTCTGCTGTTGCATATTGTAGGACTTATTTTAAATGCTCCATTTTAAAGGAAAGTTTCCCTTTTGCATTTGGATATTTTTTTCCGGGGGGAACGGGGTAGGGCTGTGGGTGCAGATTATGAGGCAGTCCACCCGGTAAGTCTGGTGATACTGTTAATGGAGATTTTTAAAAAAATGCTAATTAAGCTCTTTATTTAACCACTCCAAACGCTCCTCAGGATGGTTACAATAGCAATGATTAAAAGTTGCAAAGGTATTGTAAACTTCTCTGGGGGGTATTTTTTTCAATAATGCAAATGATCTCTCCAGCTCTTGTAACATCATTTAAAAATGAATTTTGATTACTTCTGAGCTTGTAAAAAACTGGAATCATAAATGTGCTCATTTCCCACAATGAAGGGGGACAGGGATAGAGAAGAGCAAAAGAATACATCACATTTCTAAGTAAGCAGTCACAAAAGACCTTTAAATAACTCAACTTCCTACCATATTTTATTATCGTCTCTCAGTTTTACAGCATTATCTACCATAGAAATGCACGGAGATTTGTAAAACACTATAGCATTTAAGTCATTACATTTTATAGCTAATTTCTAATGTGGATTTGATTTTTTATGAGCAGAAAAAGAATCTAATTTGCATTAGTGACAGTAACTAGAGAAATTTAACACCTGGCCCTGGTTGTACCAGAAATTGAATATTAGGTACTTGGGTGCTAAAAACCCATTCAGATCTTCAAGGGGGATTTTTCATTTATTTATGTGCTGCTCTCATGTTTGTCATTATAAAACTGTTCATATTATGATGGGGGAAAAAAATCTCACTGCCTATGAAAATTCTGGATATACATTTTTCATCCTCTGTGGGAGAAACAGAATTATTTCCCCATTAGCAAGAACACACCCTGAAAAAAACACCACCACTATTCCACTCGTCTAAAAAAATACCACAGCAGCCCGCGTGGGAAGCGCTTTGATTCCTGCTGGCCTTTCCCATCTCGCTTCACCCCCCCCCCCCGCCCTGCCCAGCCAGCTCTGCTCCCCCAAGCGCCCCCTCTATTTTTCTCTTCTTCACTTCTCCTCCCAAGCCCCCTCCATGTCGCTGTCTCCCAGGGAGATGCTTGGGTGCAGGGTATCCAGGCAAAATTAAACCTCTGCTAAGAAGATCACATTGTTGTTACACAAGCAATCCATATGTTTATAAAGTGTAGAAAATTAGGAACTGCAAAAGAGGCAAAGCTGGTGTTAAATGATATGGGAAGTGACACTTTACATAGCCAGTTACAATTAACACATTGATGGCATTTTGCTGGCTCCTTGCAGTGATAATGCTGTTGTCAAATGTGTTTAGTGCACCAAATCTCCTGGAGCCTTCAGCCAGGCAGCGAGCTTTTGACAGATTGAAGGTTCGGAGATAGGCTATCATGACAGATGGAAACTGGCACCGATGTTCAGCTTTCGCCGATCACAGGGGACCTGCCCCCCTTATTCTGCAGGGCTCGGCTCTGCAACCTTCCCCCTTCTGATGAAAGCAGGGGATGGCATTGTTAAATAGTGCATCTGTGTGAGTTAGACTCCTCTGATGAAAGCATAAGGCAGGCGCGCCGTGAAGCAAAAGACAGCCTCTGCTCTAACTGCATTTTAGATAGACTTGAGGAAGACCCCAGGGAGCTGGGAGAAAACTTTGGTAAATTTCAGACAAAAATGGAAAAAAAGACCACCATTAATTTCTGCTCTTCCAAGAACATAAAAATAGACCTCTGATGGCAAAATCCCAATTAACGACTGCCGTAAATAGTTCCCTAAGCTAGCAATCTTTACGGAGTTGGGTGGATGTGCTTTTCTTCTCTTATGATCATTTTCTTGTTATTACTCAATTAATTCCCAAACAGTCCAAGGAAATCTGTGAGGAGGTGCCCAGGGGCAGTTGTGAATAGCCAACTTGATGGAAACTAATTCAATTACTCCAAGACACTCTTCCTGAGATTGGGCTGAGTTCTCGAAGGTAGGTTTTAAAAATCCAGGGTAGGGGCGGACAGAGCTTTACACAGCTGGGCATAAACGGGCAAATAATATAGTTAATTAACCTTTCACCCTCTCCCACCAACCCCCTTTTAAGGAAAAGCATTAGTCATTTTATTTCAAACGCCCATCTATTTTAAAGGCTTTCACTTCAGCGCCTGCAGTTTTTTCCTCCTCTCACTGACAAATTCCTCTTTAATTTTCTTAAACTGGCTGAAGAGCCCTCTTTCTTTCAGTCTTAATCTTCAATTCTGCTCCTGCCCGTCCAAGCTGGGCGCCGCAAGCACTGCAGCCCGTTTGAGGTATGATAATCAGCTGATTAGCTAGTGGAGTCGTTTTCCCTGAGGCTCTTTTGTGTGAAAAATCCTCACACTCAATTGACGTGTGGACATCATAAAGCTGATGAAATGCAATTGTAATGAACAAGAGGGAGAGGCATCTGCAGCCGTCCAAATGAAGGGCCCTTCCCTCTCGCCATGCTAATTCAGAAAATCTGCTCTTAACGTGTACTCCCCGTGGATTCCAAATCGAGGCACATCTCCATGAATGCATATTCAAGAAGTGAATTAGCCTCTGTGGCAAGTGAGTGCCTAGCCTGGCCAGACTGATTCTCATTTCAAGACAGATTATACCGTATCAACTGTGGTAATGATCTGACAGTTCACTGGTGACGGGAGTCCTACAGTCGGGTTTACTGCGTGGACAGACACAGGTGCATGGAGAGAGCAGCAAAACCTCTCGGACAAGACCAGAGGTTGCTTGACTGTCAGATTATTTCAGCCAAAATAGCCATATAAACGAGAAAAGACGCAATGCGTTAAAAGACAAAAAAAACCAACCACTCATCTGCTCTCATATTTAAACACTCATAATGGTGGCCAGTGGATGTTCCCTGCCCTATTATTATAGGGTCATGGCATTAAATTAGGTAGAAAGAGGTGAGATTTCCCACCCACACCCCTTTTCAGAAAACTACATTACTTGCTAAGAAATTTCCAAGCGAATGAAACTTGGCATACAAGATTTTTTTTTTCTAAATTGAATTTCACATGAATCAGTTTGTAGGAAGAAAAAGTCTGCATTATTAGGGAGAGAAGTTGTTCATTTCCACGGTCAACTCTGTGACAGTTGCTAATATAATATGACAGGTTTGTTCATCACGATTTGGGCTCACCTTTGGGTTTTCTGTACTATTCTATTAATTCATGTTAATTAATGATGGTGAGGAGTGCCTGCCTTTATATTGAAAAGCTCAAAGCACTTTTCCGACATTGATTTATCTTAGAGAGTTAGAAAGAGGGCAGACATTAGCATGTTATTTTTACGGAGGTGGGAAGGGAAGGGGGGGTGATAAAGTGACTCGGGCAAGGTCACACCACAAGGCGTTCCCAGAGCTCTGCCTTGAACTCCTTCTCACCCCTTTCCACAGTTTCAGACACAGAAAATACTCCAGGGAGAGGTGTTGCTAATCCAACATTAAGGAGACTCCTTCATAAGCATTGCTAATAAACACAGCACATGCCTTAAAAGCAAATGAACAAGACAAGCTTAATAAGGACTGTTGTTACTACCCAGCATCTGCCCGGTTCACACAGAGGTCCTTGTCAAGGAGCCACGTTTCCGAGATTACAAGAGCCACTCTTCGGTCTTTATGCTTCTCTTCAGCACTCACACTGACCTTGATCTATAGCCTCTCAATCCAGTCGAACTCAGTCACAGCGCGCGTGTGCCTGAAGACGCGGTCACAGATGATTTTGCTTCCTCCAGTAGGTGTGGAGGCATAACTGGGGGAGGCTGATTAAGAGTGTCATTGTTTAGTCTGGTGCTCTAGTGATTGGGAATTAACCAGCAGATCACTGGCTCTCGGTGGCCGGCAAAGCAGCTCTTCAGGGAGCTAAGAAGAATGAGGTTAAGTTCGCGCCCTAAGGCAAAAGTGCCTCACACTCAAATGCAGAAAGGACAGAGATGCGTGTAAGCAAACAAACCAAACCAAAAGCAAGAACCTCATTCCAACTGTGCCAAGACACATAGGCAGACCCCAATTCACCAACTGGCTGTTTTCCAAAATCGGCTGGTAGATCGGTGGTTTCAAACTCATGATGCGTTTTCCCACTGGAAGGGGGCTTCTAAGTGGTGGTTAGGCCCTCAGGCCAGCTGCTAAAGCCATATTTAACCTAGAACATAGCTGACTGTGCTATTAATAGTACACATACAAATACGGCTGAAAAAGGACTTTGCGCTAAAGGCCACATTTGGGCTCTGAGACCAGTGGCTTGGCTCCAACAATCTGCTATTTACCATCCGGGGACCCTGCACAGGCTTCTTCCCCTCCCTCAGCCTCAATCTTCTCCTCCGTGAAAGGGGTTGATAATAGTACACTTCATTAAACTGTGTTAGTGGGATTACATGAGAGGAAACACAGAGTAGAATACCTGACCTGATCTCTAGTAAGTGCTCAATAAATGCCAGGCAGGACTAATGGGATCACAAATATTTTACTTTTGAGCTTCTGTTTCTCAAATTCATTGCTAACATTCCTCATGCCCCATTCCAGTGCTATGATGAGAGTTGTGTGTGTGTGTGTGTGTGTCTGCATGCCCACGCATTTCGTTGTTCAAGAAGGACCTTCCTTCTGTGCCTAAGAGAAGGTTTTACAACCCAAGGGTTAAGAGTCATATTCTGAAGCCAGGATAGGTTCGGGTTTTGCCCCTGCTGCTTGCTCAGCCGAATGTCCTTAGCCATGTTACATAATCTCTCCTTTCCTCATCTGTAAAATGGGGACATTATTCTTCCATTGCTCATAGTACTGTTGTAAGGATTAAACAAGTTATCCTATGCAAAGTGCTCACTTGTGAGCACAATACAACGCAGTATAATACAGATACCATGGCCTGTCATTGGCAGTGACAAATGATCAGGAAACCATAGCCCGGTTGGAGATTAATGACTGTCTTCAGGTGACCGTTAGTTAGTAATGATTTGGGACTCCAGGTTGCTCTCCTAATCCCCTAGACTCATGCTCTCTCTAGATCACACGTTTCCCTCGACCACATACCTAGAAGGCCCCCTGGAGTGTGAGCTACTGCTTAGTGAGTACCCAGTGGGCGTCCAGCCCTGCGCTGATTCCTAGAGCTTGGAAAAGAGCGTGACTTGCTCTAGGCTCTAAACCAAGTGCTGGCAAACTCGGGCCACAGGCCCCATCAGACTGCTACTTTTTTCTGTATGGCCTGTGAACTACGGCTGGGTTTTATATTTTTAAACAGTTGAAAACAATCCCAAAGAAGGATATTCTATGACACATGAAAATTAAATGAAATTTCTTGTCGATCTCTGAAATGAAGTTTTGCTGTAACCGAGTCATGCCTCTCCTCTCTCCATGCTTTCGGGCGACAGCAGCAGAGACGATGAACTGTAACAAACACCACGTGGCCCACAGAGACTAAACTGTCTCCAGTCTGGCCCTTTATGAAAAAGTTTGCCGCGCGCTGGTCTGAACCCAAGATGGATTCTGCCTGGATCTGGCTGAGAGGGGGAGGGGGTTCAGTGATCTAACTCAAGGGTTAAACACCAAGCCTCACCCTGGCCGAGAGGAGACTGTAATCGCCTCCCACAACCTTGTAAGGCTTTAACAAGATGTGCTTTAATGTATTAGAGGCAGAGCCGTGCAGTGGTGGAACTCACGACCTCAGGAACGAGGTGCCTGGATCCAACCCCAGCTCCATGACTTGCCAGTTATATGACCTGAGTCCAGGTACTTAATTTTTCCTGCATCACTGCTCACTTATCTGTACATGGAGAGCAACTTCAAGAATGCTTTGCACATCACCAGCATTGTGCTAGTACTCACCGCTGTTAGTTTTGAAATCTCACGACTCTTTGGAAGCCAAGAAAAGGATGCCTTCCTCAGAGCGGTGGGCCATGTGTCTGCTCAACCCCCTGTCCTCACTATCTCTCTGGACCGGCACCCACTCCTTCCTCAGGTCAACACGAACGTCTGCATCTTTCCTGCTAAACTTTCCTTGAGCTGTTCGCTTCGTCCGGCTTCCAAAAAACATTGTACATCTCTCCTTTAAGGCTTATATTGAATAAAAATTTGTATACATTTTTGCTTGTATCAGATGGTGAGCTCCTGGAAGGAAAAATTTCTCCTTTGGGGTCCACAGTGCCCAGCATGTGGAATATATAATATGTAGTAATATCAGTAAATATTTGGTAAATTAGAGAAGGAAATGGCAGGGTTGAGAAGTCTCTCAGTTTTTCTTTGTTTTTTGTTTGTTTGTTTGTTTAATGCAGGAAAGCCTTCTAAGTGTGGCCATTACTTTATCCCTTTAAGGTACAAGCTTGTGATGCAATTAGAAATTTTGAGCCTTGGGGCACCTGGGTGACTCAGTCAGTTAAGTGTCAGACTCGATTTCGGCTTAGGCCATGATCTTAGGGTCAGGGGATCAAGTCCCACGTTGGACTCTGTGCTGGGCAGGAAGCCTGCTTAAGATTCTCTCTCTCCCTTCCTTTGCCTCTCTCCTCGCTCATGGGCTCTCTCTAAAATAAATAAATAAAATAGAAATTGTGAGGCTTAAAACAAGAGGCACAGGGAGATTTCTAGTCACTAAATTGAGAAACAACAGAGCAGAAAGTTTTGATCTTGGAAAAGCTTTGTACGAGTAGGCCAAGGTACCCTAGGTGACTATCCAATCTTAGGCCGAGCACTCACTGACTTTGGACTTTCATGTGTCACTGAAAAAGAAGGAAAATGCACAATAGATAGTCACTAAGGTCTCTTCCATTCCCCAAACTATAATTTCTGTCTCTCCCAGAAAATGTACAAAATTTTGTTCATCTGTGAGTAGGGCTTCTCGCTTCTGGTAGGTAAGCTACTTAAGTTTACTGGATCTGGGTTTTGGGGAATAAAGGGTAATGTGATCACTGAATAGACACATAAGGATACGGGGCAAAACGTGACTATATATAGGAGGCCAAGGCTGCACCACGACTGATGTGAGCCATGCTGAGGAATCTGGGCTCGACAGAGAGTAGAAAATACAAGCTCTGCCAGGTGTTAAGAAGGGGGAAGATGTGACCAACCTTGGTAGATACAGGCTAAGAGGGCTATCGAAGAGGCTGGATTTAATATTTGGGAATTTATTCATCTGCACTTGTGCAGATGAACTACCATTTACATGACAGGCGGCAAGAGAGAGAATACTTACAGTCAACTTTTATTTCTTGGGCTATGTTCTGAATTAAGAAAAGTCCTGGACTTACATATTTGTGGACTCACATGGGAGCCAAAATAGGGTAGTGGCCAAAAGCTTAGACTCTGCATTTAACTCTAAATTCGCTTTGAGATCTTGGGTAGGTCATTTTGCCTCTTTAATCCTTAATTTCCTCGGCTGTACCTCCCAAGGTCATGGTGTGGATTAATGGCAGGACACATGTGAAGTTGCATATCCTGGGGCTTGGTAAGCAGCAAGTAGTAGATTACTGTTGGCTATTATCACTAGAGAGCTTTGGTGCTTTGCGTTTGCTCCAGGTGTGACCTCCTCAAACCTTCCAACTATGTTTTCATTCTAGAGAGATACATTTAGAAGACTCGGGCGTAGGCTGTTTTGCCAGAACCGGATTTTTCAAAAACTAGATGACTAAAATAAAAGTTAAGAGCCACTATTATAATAAGAGCTTCATCCTTAGAATCCCAGAAACAATTAAATGGAGCTATTTGGTTACATTAAACGCAGTTCTTTGAAATGAGCTTAAATGCACGGCTCACTACTCAAAGGTTCCAGAGAACTCCACTCGCCTGCTTGCGAAGCTGCAAACAAGGTCAGTATTGATAGCTCACGCTTCAGTGAGTGTATCAATTTAAAGCTTCATCAGTGATTCTCACTCATCTGCAGCCCGGCATGGCTGTTGTCTTGTAAGAACGGGGTGACTTACGAACCTATTAAGTAACTTCTTCACTTGTGCTCTAATGAGCCCATTGTTTCCTGGAAGAACACAAACACCTGAGGACAAGCCACAAATAAGAGGGTGCCGATTTCGGAGGTGCCATACCTAGAGGCTGTCTGTGTTTTGATTCTCTGTGCCTCCCAATGGCTTTGCCAGCCTAGTCTGGTCCCTGTTTGGTAACGGGTGCTGAGTAGGGCTGTCAGCGTCCCCCTGTCCACTTCAAAGGGCTCGGATCACAGCTCACTCCTCTGCCATGTAGGGTGCACGCGGGGACTTTGCACAGGGACACCTGCTTATCTCCTGCCCACTCCCCACCCCTGTCAGGAGCCTCTGCAATGAAGGCGACACCCCTCCCCTTCCTAGGTTCACACCGCCTATGCAGGGGCTGAGCTGGCTCCAGTGGAGGGAACACAGAGGCCCGCCACAAAGAGGGCATCCTGCAAGGTCAGCCAAGAAGTTCTCCTTGCAGCCTGACTCAGGCAGGCTCTGGCCCCGTTTCTCTGCTACCGAAATTCAAACTGAGTGTCCCCAGGTCCTCTATACACAGGATCATTGGTGAGAGATGAAAGACCGAGATCAGGCCCAACACTCAATGGAGGGATAGTGGGTATAAAAAAATTATAAGGCAAAACAAAGAGTGCCTATATATATGTGTATATAGGGACATACATGTATATATAGGCACTCTTTGTTTAGGGAACAAACTTGATAAGGTTTATGGGCAGGGATTAGAAGATGCCAGAAAACAGACAGGGAAAGAGCTCTATGTCAGAGATGAAGAGGAATCTGGGGGTGGAAAGGGGCTAAGAGGAGAGCGGATAGGAAGGGTGGAGAGCCAGACACAGTAGGGAGGCTGGAGTCGACTCAGAAAGAGTCATTGAGAAGTCTTCCATGAAAGGGTGACCAGAGGATTTTTAAGAACACCTCATGCTCAACTTGAAGTGTTTTGCCTTGCTCTTCTCCCCAAAGTTTCAGAAGTTACTTGCTTGAGTTCAATCATTAAGGCAATGGGCTGGAGTCCCCAGACTCTGGAGGAGGGGAGAAGAAGCTGAGGGAAAAGAAATGCCCACAAGGCAAGAAGTGAGTGAAATCAAGAAGAGTCACAAGAGGCCATGGGAACATAAGCTCTTGGGAATTTTTGGAAATTGTGGGGAGCATCTAGAACTTCTACAGGATGTGGGATAGAAAGCTGGAGGGACTTTCATTAACATTTTAAGTACAGAGTAGCCTCAGCTGAGACCGGGTTCCACACATTGCAGTAAATGGCATCCATCTGTCACTAATGGCTTCTACCCCATTGATTCTCTGTGTTGGTTTTCATAAATCTGGTCTTCAATAAGTTTTCTTTGTGAAGATCGACCCATACTTGGGCCTTGAAAAATAAACTGGGTCAAACGGAATGCTGGGAAAGTAGGAATTATAATAATCAGGGCTTCTTAAGCTTACTGGAATTCATTTCCTGCTTTGTATCCTCCATATGGCCATTATGGGGATGGGAATGGTGACTGCCCCTTGGGGGTAATGAGACCTCCCCCCTCTCCGCCATTACCAGAGAGCTGAAGCAGAGGGTGAGTGACCAGTTGATGCAGAGCTGTGCAGAGGACTCACGTGTCGGGCAAAAGCTGGACAGATAGGCCTTTGGGTACTTTAAACATGGAGCATCCATTACCTGGGGGAGGACTTAAAACTTTCAGAGAAGTTAAAAATATCCCAGATGTCTGTGGCTGTTTCTAAAGAATGTATATTTAGCCCTTTCTCCAGCTCTAGGTTAATCTGTTCCAGCTTATGCTAATTATGTTCTCATTATTTGGAGGAAGGAAAGGAGACTTGGACCCTCTCCAAGGGGCGGGGGTGGCAAGCCGCTCACGCTGTGTGTTGGCAAAAGGGAGCGTTTGGCCTGCCGGGGGACCTTCTGAGTCCCCACAGGACTGGGGAGCTGCGAGGGACCTTGTGGGCCGTGCTTGGGTCCCATGACAATGTAGGGGGCTCTGAAGCCCCCCTACACCCGTTTGCAGAGGTTTCGATTGGGGAGGCTGGAGCCCAACAAGAACCCCTGACATCTGTAAGGTTTCTTCCCCTGTGGGTCTAAGGAAACTTAGGGTCTGAGGAGCCAGGAGGGCATCCTGTTCCTAGTAGGAGCACAGCCAGGGGTTCTCTTGACCATCTCCCATCTCTCTCTCATTGAACAGTTGCTGCAGATCGTCCTGGGTAGGAAATCACAGTTGGCTCACATCACAACTCAGACATGCGGGGAAAACGCACTTTTAAAATCTGGCTCTTCAACTGATTTCTTTTCTCCATGAACCCCAGCTCAGAATAGGAGGGAAAATAATATTTTTCAGCTCACTCCAGCTCAATGCTTAGTGTGATACAATAATTTCCCATCAAGTGTCCTATCTGCTTCTCTCCCCCATGTGGCTTGTGTATATGACAGCAGGGCAGTGAGGAAGACAGGCGCTGGGTTTCACACGGTGGCCACAGGGATAGCTGCTCCCACCTGGTCATGTGCCTCTTATGGCCAGGTACAGAGGGTATAGTCTATGCTGTGGTCACGCTCAGGGTTTGGTTATGGGGGTGCCCCTGCCTACAGACTCCGCCCCTCATGGGTCTAGCTTCCTTCATGACTCTGCAGCTTGGTGCCAGCTCTTGGGCAGGCCCAGGTTGGGGGCCTGGACTGAGTCAAGAAAAATATAGGGCATCTACTTAAACTGGAATTTCAGATACACAAGGACTAATTTTTTTTCAACATGAAGGCTATCCCAAATATTACACATAATATTATGTTTATCTGATATTCAAATGTAACTGGACATCCTGTACTTTATCCAGCTGACCTCCTCCCAGGTCCAGTATCCTCGGCCACAAGGACTCTGGCTCCTGATGAGGGAGTCCTTTTGGCCAACTCAGCAGCTGCTTCAGGAACCTTCTGTGTCTTTCATAAGGCACAGGCTAACATCTAGCTACCTTTTGTCCCCAAAAGAGTCTGGAATTCCCTGGGGGAGCTGAACCTGGGCCCTTTCTGGCTAAACAACTATGCCATTTCTATGGCTTATGCTACATATATATATATATATATATATATATAGATAGATAGATAGATATTTCTATGCTATTTCTCCCCTGAGATGGCCGCCCTGTAGGCTGTGAGTAGGACAGGAGCCTTTATGGCTCCTGGTGAGATCTCTCTCCCCACATATCTCTCATCCTCTTCACCAAATTCTCCAGGCAAGAATATGTGAGTTTCTCTTTTATATCCCCTACATCATATCCTTTCTTCCATAGTATAACATACATGCTTGCTTCCATAGTAGAGAGAATATTTTCTCGGTGCTAAAGGAGGGCTCGGCGACCTACGTTTTCCAGTCTTGGTTCTAGTTATGTGAAAAGCAGAACTAGAGGAATGTAGGAAGCATCCACTCAAGGTAATAACCTGGTTTACATGGCTTTGTTTTGCTACAGGTTCCTTTATCAAATGTCCAATATTTCTTTTCTTTTTCCTTGCATTCCTTCTGTCTCCATCTTGTTCTCCCTCGCTGGGTGGAAGGCTATCCCCACCTGGTTGCAGAGAAGATCATGGGCCCAGGCAGGCTACAGAAAAGATCACATTGGTAATTTTTCACTGCATTCACTTCATGAGGTGGTGGCCGACAGAGAAGCTTCTATTTCGAACTGGGCTACCTTCTCCTCCCACTACTGAAAGTCTCTTATGATATGAAATTCCATTATGAGAGAAGTTGACTTTGTCTCCTGAAAGTTTCAGGAGATAAATTAATTTCCGGGCATGAAAATATTTAAGTTTCTTTTTATTGAATTATGACATTTATCAAAGACACAGAAAGGTAAATGAAATAAAATTGCAGCATGCAGGCACCTGCCATCTCGATAAGATTCTTGAGATAGGAACTTATAAATTTCAGGTTTATAAAAATAGCAATCAATTTTAAAAGATATGAAAAAATTATGTGCAGCTTTTTGTTCTCTGTCCAAATATCTTCTTTATATTTTTCGAGTATTTTAGGCTGCAGGTTGTGCCTCTCTGAAGTAAATAATCTAGCTACAAGGATAAAATTACATTATTTGCTAGGACACAATTGGGACATGTAAAGAAGGGAAATTGTGTATACAGGATGAATTCCATTTTTGACTTCCTGAAAGGCCATTTGTATGTTGAGCATTGGGGAGAAGAATATGGAATTCTGTTAGTCTGAAAATAAAATCATTGCATGCTCCAGGGAATCTGGGTCTCTGCTGGCCTGCTTGTCTTCTTTCTGCTCTAAGTGTACCCATTGCTCCAATAGGGCTTATTACAAGAAGTGATCTTTGTAAGATTGTTTACATAACTGATCGTTTCTGCCTTCACAAGTACGTGCTTTTAAACTGCCCATGTTTCACATGCTTTCTTCTTTAGTTCATAAAATGTTTCAGGGAGAAGGTAAATGGGAGGGCTATGCAGTCCAATCTCCTTTCAGCGCTTCGGAAAGAGGCGGCGTGATCTGTCTTCTGGCCAGTAGGGGGCAGTGCTGTGTCCAGACGGAGCAGCCCATGCTCTTCTGTCACCTGCTGCACCACACCAACTCCCTTCTGCTGATTAACAAAAACAACCCACCATACATTCTGGTATCAAGAATGTCGTAAAGTTTAAATTGGCCTATCTTGTAATTAACTGCATTTTCAGGGTTTGGAGGTGGGCTAAGAGCCCCGTTTCAGCATATTAGCTGTTTCACAAGGAGGAAGGGGAATTTAAACAGAAGACAAAAAGGGAAAACATGTTCTTTATTTGGTGGCAATGAAATCCGTTGCAATGTTATTGGATTATAATAGCTCAATTTTTATCTAGAATCCATGTCTCCGGAAACACTACCTTTAAAGATGAATAAAAATTGTTTTCATGGACTTTTTAGGTTAACCTCAGTAATGGCACAGAAAAGCTACCTATTCGCGGCTCTTTTATTTGCATTATTATATATATGTTTTTGGTATAGTCTTTTCTGAGAAGTATTTCTTTTCTGTATCACTGCTTATTTCTTTCTGTAGAAAAAAGATCCAAACTCTATGCTCAGATTTAAAACTCTCCATTATCTGATAATATTTCCAAGGACATGGATTTCTTTCTTTCTTTTTCTTTTTTTGCCTCTTGCTTCCAAATTGGACCACTGAACACAGCTTCACTATTGTTGGTTGGGGCTTTTGTTTACGATTTACTGATGTTCCAAACTTGACTCTTATTTTTAAAAGCAGCTCAAATGCTTCCTACTTCACGAACCTTTTTCCCTAGCTCAATTTCTATATCTACCCCTGCAAACTGAATCTTTGCCTCCTTGGTGTTCCCATAGAATGTTATTTATACTTCTAAGACACTAAATAAATAACCGGCTTGTGGAAAAGTTGCTGCTTTGTCAGCTGCATTTTACTAAATTATTTCACTTAATTTTAGCTCATGGAACAGTCTGCGTTATTACTTGGCGCAGCATTTGGCCCTTTCCCTGGAATGTAAGAACCTTAACAGTGAACTTTAATGGCCTATTTGTTTTTGTGTAATCCACTCTATTATGTTTTGCACATGGTAAGTGTCTCAAATGATATTTATTGGCACTGAATTGATAGTGCGGTCCATGCTGACCAGAAGGGATTAAATTCCTAAATGTCAATAGATTGTTCCTTGTCCTCCGCTGAAGGTTCTGGTCGTGACCCAGCAGGCACTGCTCGCCTCAAATTCCACCTCCGACTTTGAAGTCTGGCAGCCACCTCGGAGCATTAATAGGCGAAGCTGTGACTTGCTGGGTAATAACACACTGCCTCGGAATAATCATTTTCAAATGAATCAACAACAGCAGCTATTTGCCTGATCTAATTAGCATCACCTTTTTTTTGAGCAAGCGGAAAAAGGTTGGCATATTCTGTATGATGCAACGTGCAGCAAATTATATAGACAAGGCAACATCCCAGGGTCAGGCACTCACCTCCGTGGCTGAAGGCTTCCTGGCAGTCTCCCCCACATCCCCCCTTCCTCTGCTAGCTCAGGAAATGGCTTGCATCATTTCAGGGATGGGAACCAGGAGGAAATCCTTAATTTGAAATAGAGACTAAAGATGATTTCTGTATTTAAGGAGACTCGCTTCACAGGGGCATTGCAAGAACAAAGGTGATATTCTCCTCACATTCAAGAATATTCGGGAAGCAATTGAACCTGAATGAGAAGTTAACTCTGCTAATTTACCTGGCAGGGATGTCAAGCAGAAAAGTGTTACCTCTTGTCCATCCTAAGGGTTAAGAGGCAAGGCTTTGGTTGCTAAAGCCTAGGCCAAGGTTATTTGGTGGTGGGGCTGGGGAGTGGCTTGAAGGGAAGACAGATGGGGAGGATGGCTCCATCTTTCTGCAGAATAAGAACCTGAAGGATGGTGTGTATACAGGGAGCTCGGTCTGTTAATGGCTGAACACAGCGCTTCCCGTCCCTTGGAAGGCATGGTGGGACCCTGGACTGAGGAAATCTGACCAAGGTTTTGGGGCAGGAACTCTAAGGCCGGCGTATGCTAGAGTCAGCTTGTCAAAGCCCATCTATTCCCAAATGTCATCATGGCAGACTGGCAACTAGCTTCTCCTCATGTCTTCCGGGTAGGCCCCCCAGACTCCTGGGAGGCCCTGCGATGAGGAAGGACCCTCTATGCCATCTGAAACTGAACCCTCTATCCACGCTGGTGAGGTTGGAAGCCGGATAGAATTGGGTTTCAAAAAAATAAAAGGGGAGATTTAGAGCCAGACCTCTTGCATTCATGAATCTGGACCGGCCGCTTGCGAGCTGTGACCCATGAGGGCAGCAAGTGCCTCTACTGGCTCATTTTTTTTTTTTTTTAAGATTTTATTTATTTATTTATTTGACAGAGAGAAAGAGATCACAAGCAGGCAGAGAGGCAGGCAGAGAGAGAGGAGGAAGCAGGCTCCCCGCTGAGACGAGATCCCGATGTGGGGCTCCATCCCAGGACCCTGAGATCATGACCTGATCTGAAGACAGAGGCTTTAACCCACTGAACCACCCAGGTGCCCCTCACACGGGAAAGGTGTGTCATCTATAAGGCTGCGGTGAGGCACACAGACTTAATGCATGGGAAGCCTTTAGAGCAGGGGTGGGAGATGAGCCACCATCCAAGCCCTCCTTCTCGTCACCGCCGCCCAGGGGGTGCGCTCCTGTGTATTCATACGTGCTGCACAGTTCTTTCTGTTGTGTCTGTGGGTCCTTGTCCCCTGTCCTCTTCCACACTGTTGATTTTCAATGACTCAGTCTTGGAGGGTAGGTGTCAGCGTCTACACCTCTTTCTGTTCGCCTTCACAATGGTTTTGTGCCCTCATAGCTCTTCCTGTGAACACGTCCGTTGCGTAACTCCTCATCGCCGTGCCCTCCACCCCCAGATCTGGACACACTGCAGAAGGGCCCTGCATATGGTTTTTAGTTTGAACTGAATTTGAATCTGTTGCAGGGGGTGCTGGCAGAGCAGGAGGACGCTAATCAAGGCTTTCTTGTGAGGCCAATGGTGAAGGACACAATCACTATCACTGTTAAAGTGCCTCCTTGATCAAGAGGAAACAGGTCCTGAAGGTAGTTGCGGCCAGAAGATCACAGGGGTCTTTAGAGGCAGAACTGGCTCCCTGCTCCAGTCTCGGGTTGGAGGATGGTGAGTGCTTCTGTCCGTACAGGGAGCATCCCGAGGCCGGAAGACCTTTGCCAAAGCCGGGACTCAGGGGAGCCCTGGGTTGCCCTGGGGACCCGACGTTGGGGGCAGGGGACAGCTCTTTCATAGCACACAGAGATTTCAGTGGGGCCTAAATTGGTCAGCTAGAGCAGCCAGAGACCTGTTCTTTCCTCATGTGGTTCTGGGAAAGCACCCAGCCGAAAGACGCGTTTCTTCAATGCACAGAGGTTTCCTATGAACTTCATGGCTTAACAGTTAGTTAACCCAGCACCCTCATCACAGCTAAGTCCTCGCTGCTTAACAAATAAAACCAAAACACAGTGGGAAAGGCAAAGACTCCATAACAGGGGTTGGTTTTCTGAATCAATATATCAGTATTTATAGTAACAGTGAAGAGTGATTGGGCAGGAGATCCTCCTCGGTTCTTAGTATGTCATCTGTTCAGTCTGTACAGGGGTCTCGGGAGATACACTACCATTTTCTTCCCTTCCAGGAAGAGGAAACTGAGGCCGAAAGGGTGCTGATGGATGTGTTCAAGGACAGACCGCTGGCTACTACCACCCAAGGCTTTGAACACTTCTTTTTCACCCTAAGTGCCCTATCATCTCCCCTAAACATTAACAGTTTCAAAGTCCAAGAATGGTCCACAAAGGAATAGGAGTAAAGAAACAGGACGACTGAGGCAGAAATAAATTCACTTAACTCTTAAATAATGGCCACAGGAAGTAAGAAGTTCAAAATCTACACTTTGATTTTTAAAAATGTGACTCTGGCTATCAAGGTTAAAACCATGGCATGTAAAAGGCCAGTGTGAAGGGAAAAAAAAAAAAAAAGGAAAATGCTGTGTAAAATTAGCAAAAGAAAGAGGACCATTAAAACAGCAGGAAGGAATAAAACCCAGAAAGCCTGAAACACGATGAAATCAGTCGGCTCCAACTTCCAGTTTTGACTGTGGGGAGAGGCCGAGCTCCCCTTCTCCCTGAAGTATAAATCTAGACAAAGTGACAGAGAAAGGTTACAAGTAAAAGGCAGAGCGAGGAGTTATCTTAAAAACGCAAGTAAAGGCAGCCAAGGACATGGCATCATTAATAGCAAATGTAGAAATCAAAGGAAAAACAAAGCATTAAGCAGAGGACAGCTTTTAAATGAAGGTTAGAGTCTCCAGTGAAGATATAAGAGAGGTGAGGCTTACACACAATAGTAGGGAAGGACATTAAAATGCCATCTTCAAGACCTGACTTACCGAG
Source organism: Neogale vison (assembly GCF_020171115.1). Lineage (NCBI taxonomy): Eukaryota > Metazoa > Chordata > Mammalia > Carnivora > Mustelidae > Neogale > Neogale vison. Next base: position 71,511,737 of record NC_058093.1, read on the forward strand.
TAGGCACACAGCAGACTATAATGGAGTCTGGCCCAGCTGCCCAAACCACGCATCCTGCTGCTTTAGCAACATTATTTGAGACCCTTGGCCAACATATCCTCCTGCCCTCGGGGCCCAAAGCCTACAAACACTTCCAAGGGGTTTCTTTATTTGCTTCCTTCCTCTCCCCTTCTTTGCGACGCCTGTAAACACACCGCACAATTACAAAGTCGCAGCCGCACGCAATATTGGCGCAGAGACACCCCGTTAAATCCGTTCCTGACAGCTGCAAACCCCTTTTAAATTTCAGTTATAAGATCAACAACTGTAACCGCTAGCAGACCGTTACCACCCAGGGTCTGGGGAGTTCTGGGGATGGGCGCAAGCCACCTGGAGGAAGGAGGCCTGGCTGTGAGAGCCTCCTGAGCTCCTTACCTGGCCAAACCTGCCTGGACCCTGAAGGACAAAGTCAAGAGCAAACCTGAAAGGCTCACGCCCCAGGCCAGCTTGAGGCTTGGGGCTGGAGCCTGCGTCACTGCCAGGCGGGTTCCCTGACGCTTCCTGTATGCTTTCCTTTCCCCTCGAGAACTTGGAAACCAGAAGTTAGCAAAGACAAAGACGCAGGATTCCCGGCCCGTTCTCAACTGGGAAAACTACTCCACAAGTTCAGCCGCTCTGGCTCTTAGCAGACAGGAAGGAGCGTGGTGTTGCTGGCCCCCCCCGCAACAGCCCCTGGCACGTGCCCCCTTGGCCCGTGGCTCTGGTCCCCCGTGGGAGCCGCACGCACACAACCATGCCACTGGGCTCCCTGGACCTTCAGCCATGACCACAGCAAATGGGGATGTTACCTGGTTCACGCAAGTCTCCACCTGCGTCCCTGCCCGCTGGGTCGTTAGCTGCACAGAGCTCCCGACAGTTTCCAAGTTCAGCCGCGAGCAAGCACGCGTCCACGCCCGGCCTTTCTTCTGGGATCTCTCCGCCCATCCAAATCCACCCCAGGTTCTTTACTTTTAGGACTTTAATGAGACTGACTCTCATCCCAGGAAGACTGCCCTGAGTTTTCTAGTATAAAGTCCCATTACCAAATATTTATTGAGCTTCTGCAGAGATCTGGATTCTTTATCTTCAAGGTGCTGAGAACTCCCAGATAGAAAATTAATTACCCATTCCCTTACCTTTTGGTTACAGTTGTAAAGTACTGATGTGTGTATCACTTTTAGAAATCACACATCAGGAAGTGTTGCCTTCCAAACACTTGATACATCTTCCCCCGGAGCTGATTTGGCCACTTGCAGATTTCATCAAGGGGACGGCCCTGTTATTCCCCCGTTTGCTTCAAACCCCGGCCACACATATGGGTTCCCTTGAGAACTCTGAAAAGCCACATTTCACAGATTAGGACTTTTATAAAGCAGTCCTACTAATTAGCCTGGCTCCCCAAGCCTCAGATATAGAAGAATCTGGTTTGTCAGGAATGTGAAGAGACATGAAATGTTTTTAGGTTTTTGCAGTTTCTTGGGGATTCTGCTTGGCTCTATGCATGCTCTTGGCCTGTAGGAACACCATGAAACCAATACAGGTTGCCATGGCTGAGCTAAACTGAAGAGAACATAGTTGGGATGGTGTGTCTTTGAAATTGAACTTAAAGAGAGCACATCAATGGTAGCACTCAGATATTTTCTTACGGAATTTATGTTTATAGCAAAGCACTTGCAAAGTCGTGTGTGTGTGTGTATGTGTGTGTGACATCGAAGCTAGATGCATTCCCCCAATGACCCATTTTGTGAGAATATGCCTACCACATTTTATATTACTCCAAGGATTTGTTTTTACAGGACCTAAACCCTTAAACCAGTATCTTTCAGGGCTTGAAATTCACACTGGCCTGAAAAATGGAGTGTGACATTCCACAAAAGATGTCCTTATTCAGCTCTAGTCTGTACATCAACATTTTGTTAATGAGACTTCTTTCAAAAGGAGCGTTTAAACTTCTAATTAAAAAAAAGTCTTTATCTGGATCTGACAAGCAAGAGCTCATCTAAAATCTCATCTCTTGTTAAAAAAACTGTGAAGTATTTTGGCAATAAAGATTTGAAATCCAAATTTGGTAAAAATGGATTGATAACAATTATCTCCCAAGAGAAGCAGGAGGAGTTCTTGTGTGTTAGATAAATAGCTATTAGTAATACTGTACAACAATCTGTCAACTACAATTCTGAAACTCCAAAATTTTAAAGTTTGGGGATCTTATCTGGTGACAAAACACGACCCAGACCAAACCAGGGTTACGTATTTCTTGATTTATTCTGCTTTTTGTGAATATTTGTAGGTTTCCCCATAGACATATTAATGTGCTGATCATGGAGTCTGCCTCACATCCCATTGGGAACATTACATGAGTTCATTCACCACGTTACATTCCTAAGCTGTAGATAATTTAAAATTTTGAAACATACCTTGATTTTAGATAAGGGATTTTGAGCCTATAAAAGGTTTCAGATGAGGGATTTTGAGCCTATAAAATCATCCTATGGTGGATGCCATTACATTTTCTTCAGGGTTTGACCTCACCATTTGTTGTCGGTACGATCCCATCTAGCCGCACAAAATTTTGATCTAGAATTTGCCCCCTTTGCAAAAGAGAATGGGGTCTGTCCTCTGGAAAGAATTTTCTTGCCAGTTTCCCCCCATCAGATCCCCCTTGGCATCTGTTGCCTTCCTTCCCCTGACCCCTGAGCTTGTTAACCCCACTATGGTTTGGAGAGATCCAGGCAAAGGAGATAGCATGAACAGAGGCACGGATGTGTTCTGCGAGGAAGACCCACCGGCCCTACCAAGCTATGTGTGGCTTTGTGAACATGCTTTGTTTTCTTTCACTTTAGTACGTTTTCATGCGCGGACCACTCCTGAAATGGAATGTTTGGCACCACTCCCAACATCATCCCAGAGAAGAATAAAGTGATCTCTCTCTTGTCCTCATTAGACCTGAATGTTAACTCTGCAATTATCATGCTGTATTGTGACAATTCCAATGTGTGTGTGTGTGTGTGTGTGCCCCATTGAGGGCATGAGCTCTTTATACTCCAAGAAACTATCGGAGTTGCTGGCATATCACATCTTTGAAGAAGTCACGTGAATGTGTAAAAGGCAGGCTGAGGCCAGATGGTGGAGTGTCTCCCATGCCATGTGGAAGAAGCTTTGCTTTTAGTTTGCAACACGTATCATTCGGGATATGCCGGCTTATACTGCAGTAACAAGCAACTCCCAAGTTTGAACGATTGAACGCCAAGTTTCTTTCCTGCTCTTACCGCATGTCCACTGAATTTTGGCAGGACGGCTCTGCCCCTTGTAATCACTTGGACATCTTGGCTGATGGAGGCTTCCCCTTGATGCGTGTTTCTAATGATCACCAGAGCAGAGCGACAAATTGCACGCTGCTTCTTAAAGAGTCTGCCCTTTGTCACTTCCACCCACGTGGATAGACCAAAGTGATTCACGCGACCGTACGTCGTTTCAAAGAGGGTGAGAAAGAACGCTCCTCTTCTGGAAGGTCAAGAGCCAGACTTATCAGGTCAAGAATACTAATGGCAACTTCAGTGGGGAACAGGGAGCCATACGGGATTCTTAAAAACAAAAGCAGGCAATATGTGGTTGAGCTAATAGATAGAGTGTGAAAGAACACAGAGATGATCTAAAATTGGGTACCAGGGGAAAGCGAGCGGGGAGATACACTGGACCAGCCGAGAGCTAGAAGGTTCGGGTCCTCCGAGCAGTTCTTGCACAGCACTGCGCTTTCGCCACATTAAGATACTTATTCTGGCTTCGCTTCAGTACCTCCAAGGGGAAAAGAGATACGGTGATGGTAATGTATACAGCCTTCCTGTTAGTCTGAGGGTTAATGAAAGTTGGGGGAGGAGGTACTTAACTCCCTGTTTTCTATTCAGTTCTGGGGAGAGCTGCCTCTTCAACAAAACGAACATTTTTTTGAGTTCATAGTACATTTTCACAGTGACAAATTTTGCCAAGCTCACCAAAATTTGAGCTAAACCTGAATAATGAGTTGACTATTTATTTTATGAATTGGATGCACAACCTGCCGGGTTTTCCAAGTGGTTCTGACAACAGAATCCCTCATCCATAATACCCATCCACAGCCCTCGTCTATAGCTCCCTTGTTGTTCTGAGGATAATATATTGATTGAGCCTCTTTCGATGGCGTTCTTTCCATGCTTCTCACATGAGGAAGAATTACTGCCGTTTTCCCCAGGGGACCTAATACGACTGCATTTTTACGCATGTTATTTACTGTATACGTTCTCATATCAAAATGGTCAATTCATTTATTATCTTTTTAACATGCCTTAGAGAATAAAAAGTCTGTTCTTATGTTAGTTTGGGGAGGCTCTTATTTTCTTTTGTATGGAAGTTTTACTTTGTAACCCATCAATTGATCTTGGGTCCATAAATAGTTAACATTAATTATGCACAATTAACATATGATAATGTATGACACATGTTTCAAGTGAATATCAGACAGCATAATTATACTGAATATTATTGCATTCAGCTACATAGGTCCACTCACAATATGATGGATGATGTGTTCCTCTCTACTGAATCCATTTACCTTGGCCTAGAGTGATGATTTTAAAACAAACACAGTGGAAAATACTGTTAAGTATTTAAATGCACATAAGTTAAATACTGTTAAGCATGAAGGAATGTTTCCAAGTAGGAAGAGCTGAAGGGCAGCTGACCAGTCCTTTGGCTTTTAGTTAGAAGATTATTTTAGATGCATACTGTAGGATTTTAGAGCTCAGCTTCAAAATCCTTCAGAACTCAAAGGCTGTTTTATGTAAAGTGTTCTGACAGGCAAAACGATTCCTTTTTAAACATAATTCACCTCTGCTCTGCAGGCTTATTGTGGAGAACAAAAACATCTACGCGAAGTAACAAACAACTATTTTTGGCACAGGCAGAATTGAAGGTGTGTAAGTAGAAGGGACCCCCCACCCCCACCCCCGCATTGTAGTGTTGGTTCAGAAGCACCGGGTGAAATCCAGCAAGAGAAATAGGCTCGGGTCAATCCTCTCACCCGCTAGAATTATTAACAAGAGTTTACCTGTCTTTTCAAATGTTCTTTCATTAGAGCTTTTGAGTTTTCTATTCAAGTAAAAGAAGATAAACGAATAAGCTATGATTGAACTTTCACTTTCTGGTTAAGAATTCACTATTTGGGGGCGCCTGGGTGGCTCAGTGGGTTAAGCCTCTGCCTTCGGCTCAGGTCATGATCTCAGGGTCCTGGGATGGAGCCCCGCGTCGGGCTCTCTGCTCAGCGGGGAGCCTGCTTCCTCCTCTCTCTCTGCCTGCCTCTGCCTACTTGTGATCTCTGTCAGATAAATAAATAAAATCTTTAAAAAAAAAAAAGAATTCACTATTTGAAAAGTCTATTAGCCTCCAAAAATGAGACTTCCTTTAAAAAGAACCACAAAAGCCCACAGTAAAGATGACCTTACGTTTCCCATCGTGAGCATAGCAGACGAGTCTATTCTGACTTGTTACACAAACCAGTTTTTGTACATGGACTCGATCCAGCTATTAATGTAACTGGGAAAGGTTCATTCTGCTCCCTGCCCCTCTTCCCCTGTATGTCCTCCCATTAACTTTGAGGGACCTATCTTGAGCTTTTGTCTGGTTTCTATTTTAAGAACCTAGTTCAGCCATTATAATTAGTCCCCAGTTTGTCTGGAATCCTCTCAGGCATTCGAAAGATTCCAAAGATCTCAAACAAGTACCTCTCCAATTTTCCACTGAAAGATCCCTAATGGCAGAAGAAAGTCAATTTATCTTTGGGGGCCTGGGGTCCTAACTCAAAATGCGAAATGTCTTTGAAGCATTTCTTTTGCTATGAAGTTTTGTATACATGTTGTATCTCTCTGTATACCACATCTGACTGGTTTTTATAACCCAGAATCTTAATGTTCTAAGTTAGATGTCAGTGAGTAGGTATGTATATCATGTATGTATCTGCACAGGCAGAAGAATTCACAGAATAGCATGACTCCATTAATATATTTGTGTAAAACATTTGAATATCTTTGTATGGAGTTGGGCCTGGGGAAATTTTACTTTCCACAGGAATGCACTAATTTTTTTTTGCACCAAATGTGAATTAGTGCAAATCTAAAACAACAAATAGAACCTGATTTTGAGAGTAAGAAACAGGCTTTGCTGGGGTTGTAGCTGTGTTAACCTGATCAGGTAGAAACAGATCTTGCTTATTCAGCTTTTGAGTTGCAGAACTATACAATCTTTACACTAGAAGAAAAGACAGATTCTACTATTCTGCATAAATTGGGAATTCTTTCTGTAGTGCTCATAATGAATGGTTATGTGGACTGATTTTGAATAATTCCATCTGACACCTTGGTATAATTCATGGTAGAAGGCTTGAGACACGTAGGAGAGGATTAAAAGACAAAGATATCCCTTATTCCCACCGCCAAGAGAACTACAGGTTCTTTCTCAAGTTGAGCTGAATCCACCTAATGGTTCTTTTTTCTAAGATGCATTTCTAAGAATCCATCTGTTCCTTATTCTTGGTGACACTTCTCCTCAGTCTTCACTAGATTAAGCCGAACAGTTACTTTCAAGTATTCCCCTAAAGCTCACAGTTGCCTTTGGAGGCTCAGAAGTTTACCACCTGCTACCAATGATTGCAACCTTTTATATTGGGTTTTGCCATCACAGAGAACAATGCTTGTCACTCTATATTTGGGGTTCTAACTCAAAATGGGAAATTTCTTAAAAGTCATAAAGTTTCCTATGCATTTTGTATTTTATTAAATATATTATATATTTTATAAATTTTATAAAATATATAATATATTTTATAAAATAATAAAATATTTTATTAAAAATTTATAGTTTAAATTACTAATTGTCAAGTAAACTGGATGGTCAGAAAAACCACACGGCACCCATCGCTTGGAATGTCCCCTCGCACACTGCCACCATAGAATCCTAAACGGTGTGTTTCCAGAAGCAGTTGCCAAGCAATTGTTGCCGTGTTGTCCTTCAAGTTCTCCAGGTACAACGTTATTCTCTTAATCGTCCAGATCTTTGATAAACATTTGTTCACTACTCTATACAAGGCCCTGGGAGACCTTGAGAGCCTGACAATGGCAGTTCCTGGCTTCCCAGAATTTACTGTCAAAAGAGGGATTTGGACAAGTGAACAGTCATTAACAAGGTAGTATATGTGATGCCGGGATGGGCCAGAGGATCCAAAAGGGGCTCCCTAATAGGTGCTTAGGGGTCAGAGGAGGCTTCCTAGAGGAAGTGATACCTAAAAGTCCAGATTGGAGGAACCAGTGAGAATGAGCATTCTCCTGGGGGAGGGCAGGGAAGGTGTGTAAAAAGGTGTTCTCAGCACAGAACTGCATGAGCCCAATCCCAGGGGCAAGAGCAAGCATGGTCTATTCAGGGACTGAAAGAAGGGCAGGATACTGCCAGTGCTGGAGGTGAGGAGGGGAAAGACTTGCTGTTTGAGAAGGTAACTGGGATCAGATCATGAAAGACCTTGAAAAATTTGAAACTAAGTTTAGACTTTGTTCTAAAGGTCAAAAGAAGCCACTAAAAGCTTTTAAGCCAGGAGCAGATTGGAAGTGGTCTACCAGCCTGGAGGCAAGGAGGCCAGCCTCAGGCATTGATTTATTTTGATTTTCTGAGCTTCAATTTCTCATCTTTGAAATGAGGACAATAACACGTATGTCAGGGATGGCTAGGAGATTTAAGTGGAATATTAGGGAAAATAAAAGAAGCTAGATTGGTGTCTGGCATGTATTAGGAGGCCTGACCTCTCACAAGTCTGGGTTGTTGTGCTTGTATTGATGTCTGATTTCTTTTATAACATGCTTATAATTGACTTGGATTGAATCACCAAAAGGTCCTTTAACTATAGCAAGGCCCGTATGACCATCAGTGACTGACCGTGATTATCAGCAAAAGGGCAGTCAATGTCCTTGTACAAGTTACTAGAACTGTTGAGCCACAGGTTGGTGACTGTTGGAAGCAACAGCCTTGGATGTTGTTCCTTGGTCCTTTGTCCTCTTACCAAAGCACATGTGCTACTTTTTCATATTTACTCTTTTCTTTCAAGTTCATAGATCGTGTTTTTAAGATTATGCACTTTTTGCTACCATATCCATGGTAGAATGGAGAGAAAGGGAGGGAGAGGGAAAGTGGGAAGTGGGGATGAGAGAGGGGGAGAGCCAGCGGAGGCGGTGACCAGGCAACCACAGCTGAAGACTGACACTGTGTCTTGGTGCACGCGATAGAGGATAAAACTTCCCTTTAGGCTGTAGAAAGCCTTATGCCAATCAAAAATGAACAGTGACGCAGAACACTAACCTACTGATGGCTGAAACCGTGTTAGCAATATGCACGCTTCACCGGTACATTTTTACGGAAATCATCTTGGGGAGTGTGGTTTTCCACAGAACTATACAAGTGGAATTATCTTTGTCTTCATTATTTTACCATGTAAATTCACTTAGTAAAACCATGCAGTAGCAACTCTATTATTCCTAATATTACTTAAAAAATAATCTGGCTATGGGGCACCTGGGTGGCTCAGTTGGCTGGGCGTCTGACTCTTGATTTTGGCTCAGGTCATAATCTCAGGGTCATGAGATTGAGCCCCACGTCACTCTCCCTGCTCAGTGCAGAGTCTGCTTGTCTCTTTCCCTCTCTCCCTGTCCCCATCTGCATGCTCTCCCCATCCTTTCTCATGTGCACTCTGTCTCTCTAATAAATAAATAAAATCTTGAAAAAAGTAATCTGGCTAACAGATACAGACTGGAATCCAATGGCAAAATATTCTCACCAGCCTGGGAGTTTTCTAAGGGACCTCTCGCCATAGGCAACTCTGAAGTCATACCAAGATGGAAGGCACAGTGTAACTTCTACCCAGGACCAGTGGAGAGGTGGAACAAACAATATGGCTACAAAATTCTGGGATCTTTCATTCACAGTAATAGGCAAATTAATTAATAGAGGTCTAGGGATTTAGCAGAAACCACCTGGCCCTTAAAGCAGAGACTGATGCACAGAGAAAACCATTATATTCTGTGGAGTTATAAGGTTAGTGATTGTGAGTCAAGATTTGACATTTATTTTATTTTTCACATTCCATGAACAGAATTGGTACCATATGGCAACTAACCATTGGGAGGTTAAAAAAAAAAATCACAAGATGATAAATTTCTGCTTTTAAAATATAAGTGGATTAAAATGCTTTGGGCTTCTCTTTGTTTTTATAGTACTCCACCTTCCTTTTCCCTTTTCTTTCCCTGAGAAGTTCACCATATAATATCAATCACCTAGAAGACACTTATGAACTGGCGGTGTTACTACACGTATATGTAAGATACAAGCTTGGATTTCCTAGTGGAAAGGGAAGGCCTTCACTGAAAATCCAGATTTAACATTTCTTTGTAAGGGATCCCTCACTTTTTTCTCATTCTCCTGAAACTTTAGCTAAGGAAAACCAAGCTCTCTCTTTAAACTTTTAACTGGTATTATTGTATTATCATCATTGTATTAAAAATTACTGTTTCTACCTACAGGTGCCCCAAATATCCTCCTTCTCCCTTAGTGCCCCAATTATGCTGTTAGAGTTTTATTCCTTTAGCTAAAGGCTTGCTACAATACAAATATCTGCACGGAAGGGGTAGCAATTCGTTTTTTGCACTATCCAGGAACCCACGGATCTAACATAGGACAGGAAATGGAGTACCCCAAATTATTAGGCACATGATTGCCGAAGGAGTATGATCTGAGCTAAAAAGCAGCAGAAGAGGGAGACTGCCTTTGCCAACATGGATAAGCCGCCACCCAGGGATTTGCCTAGGCTCAGCTGCAAGTGGCTCCAGGCAGGTGGTTCCTTTGAACTCTATGGTGTGAATATTTGACGGGAACAGCACTACAGGACCTAGACAGCAACCAGTGGGAAAGGTTTTCCTGGCTGACCGGAAACAGCCAGCGGGTAGTCACAGGCAATCTGGAAAAGTCATACTGGCTGTTCCCTCCTTGAATGGATTTCTGAAGAAGGGACAGAGGACAGAAATGGAAAGGGCGGTAGCCAGAGCAAACAAAACTACTGCATTTGTAGCGGGGGCATAGCGTGCACGCCTGAAGAGGGCAGCTTTGAGGACGGAGCTGTGGAACTCTTAGCACAGCAGCCAGAACCAGGAAGAGACAAGAGAATCCAGGTGAATACCTGAGCTGGGCCCATGAGCCAGGCAGCGCGAGCGAAGACCTCCCTAAGCCCTGGGAATTGGGCTTTCAGAGCTAATACTCCGAGCGCATTTGAGTCACCCTTGCAAGGAAATATTCTCAGTGCTCCCCAACATTGACTGAGCACTGCAGCGGATGCTGTATTAAGCTTGTCTCAGTTAAATTTCATAATAACTTGGGTATAATTATCCTCATTTTACCGAGGAGGACACTGGGGCTTAGAGCTAACTAGTTCACCCCAAATTTCAGAGATAAGCAACCGTATTCACTTATTGGCTAGCTTTAGTAAGCCACAGATTGAGAGGCTTTCCTCACTGTTCTAGAAGCTAGAAATCCACCATTGTGTTGGCAAGTTTGATTTCTTCTGAGGCCTCTCTCCTTAGCTTCTGAATGGTCTGTCGATGGCCATTTTCTCTCTGTGTCCGTGTCCTGATCTCTTCTTACAAGGACACCTCAGGATGAGATTAGGCGCCTAATAACCTCATCTTACCTCAGTAGCCTTTCTAAAGATCCTATCTCCAAATTCAGTCACATTCTGAGGGACAAGGGTTTAGGACTTCATCATATAAAATTTTAGGCAGATACAACTCAGCCCCTAACAAGAGTTCTTTATTTTTCCGTATATATACAGATTTACCACGGGTAAACATGATTGAGTTACAAAGTAAACTATTACCTCAGCCTGTGAGGTAGAAAGCACTTGAGATACCTCAAAGCAAGACATTTGTGACAAGAGAATGATTATGTAGGTGACCAAAGAAAAAAGAGGCCCAAAAGAGACAACATAGGGATAAATAAGCTCAGGAAGATATTCGTTCTCCTGGGGCTGGGGGGCACAAGGATTGGTGTCACTGGAGCAGCTTGAGAATTGGGGCCCCCCTGTGGACCTGACCCATGGTGGGCCTGACTGGGAGGAGCTGGGATGACAGAGGAAAGGTCTGGTTTGGCAAGTGATGATGCCAACTGAGACAGAGAGGAGGAGAAATGTCTTAGCTTGTCTGCTCTGCCAGTGCCTACCTCTTGTTGGACCTCCCCCAAGCCTAGAAGGCACGAGAACCTCCGAAATGTAGCATCTTCAACCGCCTACAGTATTGAGCAGGGCAAGGCATGGTTCTGGGAGCAAAGGGCTGAACTCCGACATAACCGCAGAGTTTACTTCCCTGGTGGGACATGATGGTTCTCATCTCGTGGTTTTGTGGGCCTTCTCGTGTCACCAGTTAAATTCCTGGAACAGCTGCCAAGGAGAAATACCTGAGTTGTTGAGACCTGGTTTAAGGCCAGGATGCTGGGGCATTTGCTTGGAGAGATCAGAAAAGCCCTACGCCTTGTGCTGATAGATGGTCGCCTTCCTCGTTTTGTCTGGGATGGATTGTTCTCTAAATGAGCTAATGCTTGCAAAGAGCTCAGCAACTGTAAAAACGTGACTTATCTGGCGATTGCTTGGTTCATTTGCTGCCTGTCTCTTGCACAGTTTTTCCTTTCGACTGCAGTTCCTTAAGAGAGGGACAGATTTTTGCAGGAATCGGTGCCCCCAGCAGCAGCAGGATTGATCATAACATCTAGTGGAGCCCTTTGTGGGGAGGGGACCTGGAGGAAGAGAGAATGCACGTTTCACGTGGCTAGAATCTTCTGCAGCCGTGAACAGGTGAGAGAGACATGGGATGTCAGCCATGTTAACAGAATCATTTAGAGCCACTTGTTTTCTATGCAGAGACTTTTTCGAGACCCGGGCTGTTTTGCCCGCCTAATGTACTCTGCATTTTCTGCAGTCAAACCCCACTGCATGGTTAATGACACAAGTTGGAGGAAGCTTGGGGATTGTGCCAGTAGACACAGACACTAACCTTGTCAGAGCAGAAAGAGATGACATACTTAGGGTATGGGGAGGCACTCCATTCCTAAACCCCTAAAGCAACTGGGAAGCAAGAGATTTGATGCGGACACACTTACCCCATGGTCAGATTTTGCCGAAAGCAACAACCATCAATCATCTCTCTTTAAAGGGTGGACCAGCAGAGGACTTGTTCTGAGTCCTTTAATGAGACAACAGGTAACAGTGGCAGTTTCCCGGGGGCAGAGTAAGTGGCCACATGCACAGCCAAGCACGCACCCAGTCGCCTCTCTTGGCCGGCGTTCCTACGTAGAAAAGGTGTGCGCGTCCAAGGAATAGCTGATGAAACCCGTTCAAATGGAGGTACATTCATTAGCAAATATAATTCAGCTGTCAGGACACTGTCTCATACACATACACACCAAGTAATTCTGTACTCACGGGATCATTGTTAATGACCCCCAAAACATAATGATTTAAAACAGGTGACTCAGTCTCCACAGATGTATTCCTTGATTCTCGTGGGCCTTGGCTGGTGAGGTGCTCAGCCTACGTCTAGCAACGCCCCCTGCTAACTCTTGCAGTCACCCCTGATTCTAAACACCGTTTTGGCAAGGGGTATATCTACTTACAGAAGATATTTTTATCCCCAGCATCCAGCACAGTGCCAGGCCCATGGTGGGACATAAAATGTTTGAAGTAGTTTGCCATCATATTTAATGAACAGTGTGGTTGGAATTATTTCACTTTCTTAGCAAAGAAAATCATAATGTGAATAATCAGCTGCACTGAATCCATTCTCAAATTCTGGTCCCAGAGTTTTTGGAGGAGGGGGTGTTCAATTATAAATGGGAATTTGGATCAGAGGCCCAGGTCTGGAGAGTTCCAGACCTCCATGGAAGCCGTGCCACCTTAGTCTTCAGTTTAGGACATCTGGGATTGGTTGATATTTTAAAATGGTTTTCAAACGTGGCTGCTCATTGGAATTATCTGGGGAGCCTTAGCACTTCTGATGCCTCAGTCCTGGGATTCTAACATAATTAGTTTGAGGTACCACTTGGGCATTGGGGTTTTATAATTCTCCCAGATGATTCTAACGTGCAGACAAGTTACCATCCAAAGTAAGACTCTTCTCTTCTGCAGATATGGATACTTAATGTTACTGATGATGAGTCTCTAGTGACTTCATCTCCATTTGTTTTCTTAAGTCCCTGACAAAGCGAAACGTATGCCAACCTCCACTGGAAGTCAGTTTCTCCTGAACACCGTATTTGGCGGATAGGTGGGAGACATCCCAGAGCCCGCTTTCTTTCCCTCCTTACAATGGATGCCTCCCATTTTGTGCTTTCGGTTTTCTCCATCGCCCACCCCATGCCCCCTTCTCCCTGCCCTCTACTAACTTTAGAGTGGTGGAACATAGTCCCCCATTCATCTCTCCATCTCACAGGCTGCCAAGAACATTTGGTTTTTAAGGAGTTTCATACTAATTACTATGAGGGAACTGGTATAGATCAATGAAATGGAGGGAAGGGACCAAGGTTCCAGAATTTCTTACCATCTGGATAGTGGCAGTCTCTTCTATAGCTCATGCCCTTTCCCTCTGAGATGGTGACTGGAAGCTGGGGCCTATCAAACCTTTCCCGACTTTCAGTTTTTTTCCCTCTCGGATGCAGAACATCCCAAGATCACCCCCAGCCCCTCACCACTGCTTCAGCAGCCAAGTTGATGGACAGGTGAATACTGGTTCTAAGTGAGTTGTTTGGCTTGTCTGAGACCCTCCAGCCTATGGGATGGATGCCCACTTTACTGTCTTTATTATGTAAGCCTGGGCACCAACCTCTTTTAAAACATTGCCTCTGTGGAAAAAAATGTGTTTCAAATCGTAAACAACTCACATGCAAATAAACTTTTGGAATCCAACCTGTTTGTAAGTGGGAGACAGCTGACACTTATAATACAGTAAATTTTATTCAAAGGAAAGAACTCATAATATGAATTAACCCATTGTTTCAGCCTTAAGCGATAAATAATACTAGCAATAAAACCAAGGTGCTGGAAAGTTTCAGAAGGTCAACTGGGAACATAATGCGTGGCATTATTGTGTTCTAGCATAAGCTACAGCTTTCTGTTGAGGTGATTGCCAAGACCCGGGGAGGGTCCTGGACCTCAGAATTAGCGTGAGTTTGGAATACAAGCATTGAGCCCTTACTAAGAAGCCAAACACATATTAAATAAATCGAATTTTCACCACAACCCCATGGATTAGTCTCTATTATTACCCACATTTTATAGATGGGTAAACTGAGACACAGAGAGGTGAAATAGCTTTCTTCTAGCATAGAGCTCATGAGTGTCTAACTTATGGTTTTCATTAGGCAAGTGACCATTCAGCACATGTCACTATGTGTCGGTCACAAGAGTGGGGTAAAGGAGGCCATCTGAGTCATATGTCATACCTAAAGATGAGGGAAAAAGACAAAAAGAGGACAGATACTGCCTTGGCCTGGGCAGCTGTCTGTGCCAACACCCTCAGAGGGGAAGACTCTTGTGTGGTGGGCACATGTGTGCCTTTGGAAGGGCACACTTGCACATGTGGCATATTTAAATTTAAATGTACTCAAGGATTGGGCTTTGGATGCCTTGATTGTCAGATTTCCACAACACTATTCTTGCTCATGCCTGAGGGCCCTAACAGGGAAGTCCCTAGAGTCCAGACATTCTTATGGTCTTAAAAACAACTGGTTTTGTCTATTTAGGTCTCCATAAAATATAGTCAGCTTGCCTTTTATGTCTGTCCAATGTCAGTTTTCAAATTTGCTTTCCTCTTAAAGAGATTTTTTTTTTTTTTAAAGAAAAGATGAAAAACCTCTAACAACTTAACAAGTCTATTCTGGAAGTATTAGTAATTTTACCCAAAACAAATTGTGAATAAATACTTTATAAGTCTCTTGAATAAAGAATCCCAGTTCTTAATTTTGGGAATAGTTTTTATTATTTGTAAAGATTCAGCTATGCCTCTCCTAGGAATAGGTTGTACATTTCCCTGGCCTCAGGGCAATAGGATAATCACTGGTCCATTAAAATAAGTGTCAATGCACCATAAACTAGTGTAGTTTTTCTTGGAGGGCAAGGAATGAAGTATGAGTGAGATGCACCACAGTGTGAATAAAATATATTAGGGACTAAGGAGTTACGGATTTAAATTTCCATGATTTTAACCCACAGTTCCATAGCACAACAATCTGTGAAGACAGGAAGCATTTCCATAACTCTGTTGGTGGCAGGCTTGACCCGAACCAACGTGATGCTGTTGGTGGTCCCTGAAAACCCTTTCCCAAGTGTGTATACATATGCTTTACTTTAGAAATTTTAATGTGTTTGATTATCGAGCAGTGCCTGGGTCCCACTGTAGATGTCATAAAATAGTGTATACACAGTATTAATTTTTTTTCTTTTAGTGGAAAAATTCTAAATTCTGAAAAAATCAGGCTCCAAGGACTTTAGAGGCAAGATTATAGAACTTTTTAAAAAGGAGTATTTGACTGACATATAAATTCAGCAAAACATAGCACTTCATCTGCTTTTCAAAATTCATCCATCATTGGGGTGACTGGATGGCAGTCAGTTAAGCGTCCAACTCTTGATTTCAGCTCAGGTCATGATCTCAGGGTTGTGAGATTGAGCCCCAGGTGGGGCTACGCACCGGGTGTGGAGCCTGCTTAAGATTCTCTCTCACCCTCTCCCTCTATGTCCTCCCCCTTCCCTCTTTACATAAATAAATTTATTGATTTATTTCACTGATTTAATTAACAAGTAATTATTGAAATTTAAGACTGAGGATACTAAAATAGAAACAATCTAAGATGAAGACAAAACATTTAATTGTCACACATGGGACTATGGACACACAAACTCAGTTAAAGACTCGAAAGGACTTTTGCTATCACCCAGTACACAAAATACGTGTTTAAACCACTTTTAAGCCGATTGTGCTAGGGCCAAATTTCCATGGTGCTGGAGCTAAAGTGTAAACATGCTTGAGTACAGACGTGGTGCTTCATCGCTTTGAAATAGATGCATAGGAACCATGGATGCGTGTGCCGACCCACAACACGGAAGTGCCAGGGGCTTAAAGGAATGCCATCTGCTCCAAAGAAAGAAGGAGTGCAAATATACCAAAGTCTACTGGCACGGCTGGAATTCAGAGTATTTATTTCACCATCTAGTTAATAGTGTGTGTGCGTAACTTGTTTAACAGTTCCAACTACATGAAATAAATGCCCATCAATCCTACCAAATAGGTTATAGATGTGATACTGAGGCTCAGAGAGGTCACGTCATTTGCCCAAGTTGTGTAACTAATAAGCGGCCAAGCCCTCAATTGAACACGATACTGCTCCTGGTTGCTCAGTGTCCGTACACATGGGGGGCAGGAGTCAGTGGGGACTAAGGTGGTGGGGACAGCACAGGACAGTGAAAGAACTCTGCATTTGTAGCCCAGGGAACTGGGTTCAAGTTCTGATTTTATCACTAACTCGTTCTGTGATTTTGAGCCTTAGCTGTAACACGTAGATGAGTTATTACTGCTTCTCTGGGTGGCTGTGAAGGCTGCATGTTGGCCACTAGATGGGTACATCTAGTGCCCTCTGAAAACCTCTGAAAACAGTGTCGATGAAGATCCAGAATGATGGGCATCTCTCCACATGCTGTGGGTAGGAGTGTAAACTGGTAAACCTTTGGGAAATAGTTTGGCATTATCTTGTCAAGCTGAATAGGACCGTCTCTCCAGACTTAGAAAATCCACATACACAGAAACCTGTGCATACGTACACCAGCATATATGCATAAGAATGTTTTTTGCAGCATTATTTGTAATAGCTGCAGCCTGGAAACAGGCCAAATGTCTACCAACAGGAGAATGAATATATCTGTCGTGGAAGAGTCACACTATGGAACATAAGAAAATAGTGAAAGTGAATGAACTTTAGCTATATGGGAAAAAAAAACCACATGGTTAACTTTTAAATCCACTGTTGAGGGGAAAAAGCAATTTTCAGAAGAATACATACAGTGTGATACCATTTTTGTAAAGGACTAAAATAAGCAAATTAAAAAGCATCTTGTTTAGAAATAGAGTCATGTGAGGTTAAATTATTTTTTAGTAATAAGGGGAAGATAAACTCAGAATTCAGACTGTAGTGACCCTTATGGGGGGCAGGGTGTAGCTGGGTGTGTTGGGGATGGTATTCTGAGATGAGCACATTCAGAGCTTTAACATTATGAATGATGTTCTGGTTCCTCTACTAGATGCTGGGGTCACAGATGTCAATTATTAAAAATTATTTTTCATAACATACATATTACACATAATCTTTTTGGGAACATCAAAAGTTATGTGGTACCCATTAAAAAGCCCTATAGAGTGTAACTCTAGGTCTTTTGAGGAATTCTACCTCCAGTTCCCCTTGTCCTTAGCATCTTGTCTAAAAGTAGACACCCAAAGTAGATGTCCAGAAAGGATTTATCTTACATTAACATACTTGCCTAAAAAGAAGTTAAAAAGAGATGATATTCATGAAATGCTTTGCACATGAAGAACACGATACAAACAATAGGTATGATTACAAGAGAAAACTTACGGTAATACCGTTTAGTTCCCACTCCCTCAAGACTGAATTGTTTTAATTAATGATCTTGCGAGGAAATGCCTGTCAACACTTCCACTGTAGATGCATAATTCATTGAATCGGTGCCCTCCAACCCACTCGTTTCCGATGGAACAACGAAGTAGGAGTTTATTTCCAACCTGTTTCTGCTCTTTGGTTTTGAGAGGAGAGCGAACGTTTTCTTCAGTCGTGGTTGGGGGTGTTGGCGGTGCCAGGAATACTTGTCAGTCTGAAAATACTGAAACTGACGAGGGAAGAAGAAACATGCACTCTTCTTCAAAAACACTTTTCTACATTCCTACGGGGAAAAACCCAAGGTGGCTGTTAAGGCGATCCGCATTATTTAGAGACAAAGAGGAAAGATCTGAGGATGTGGCATGTGATGGCAAATAGCGTGCTTTTATCACAAGTGTTGGGTACCTAAATTTTGTCATTCACTCGCAACGCGGAGTGTGATGAGGAGAGGGCCTTTCATTTTCCCCACTGATGGCCCACTCTCTGTGATGTTATTATTTCCGCTCTCTATTACTTAAATTTTAAAATGCATCCCCAACTCAACCTCTTTATTTTGGATGATCTCTTGTTCTCATGCCTCTGGACATCACACCTTTCTCCAGAATAAAGAGGGAAGACTCAGATGGAAATTCTTTGATTATCAAATAACAATTAGAGTTTTGGGTGTGTGTGTGTGTGTGTGCCTTTCAACGCCGTACTGTATTTTCCTTCCCCCAAACAGAGGCAGCCCTGAAGTGCAGTTAGAAGTCTGTTTACACCACCCAGATATCAAATTGACTTGCTAATGGTAACTCTTCCTTGGTATCCATGGGTTACTGTGTCATGTGATTTGACATCAAGTACAGACAGTGCTGATTAGGAGCGCCCAGCTCTGTCCATCTCCGTGCATCACTGAACCATCTGGTCATTTATTCACTAATAAGCCCCTAATGGCCCAAATATTCACCGGCCTGTCATTGTGACATGGCATAAAATGCCTACATCTTTCAACTCGCTTTGACATGTTGCTTGTTTCACATCAAAACCCGTCATTTACAGGAAAAGAGCTCAGAGGGGTAAAAACTTGACCTAATCTGCAGTGTTAACACAAAGACAGAGGCTTGGTATCTAGTAGCCTGACGGAAAGCATGTAAATGGGCAGGAATTCATTTTGTACATTTTTTTTTCCATTCTCATTTTACAACATTCTTTAAGTTTGGTATCATTCCTAATATGGGATTTTATGTGGGCTCTGCGTCGAAATATCTATCCTGTATCTGTTTAAATAGTAAAGAGTGCTTTAAAAGGAAAGAGCTTTCTGGAGGCATGGAGCTTGCCTGTTTATATTTAAATGGGGAGGGGAAAAATAATACAATATGGATCCAAAAAGCCAGTGTCTAGGATTCTCAGAAGACTACGGTTTGTTATTTTAGCATTCTTATTCTCCATTCTTCTCCAGCTTAATAGGCTGTTTTTAGGCATTATGTCTGGGTATCATAGGAAAGGAGAGATTACCCACGTTTGGAGCATTTGATATGATCACCAGAGCAATAATGAAAGGTTGTAATCCTTACTTTCAGTCACAGCTAGTAGGAAAGAGAGGTCAAAACTCCTCAAACAGACTGGCATAAACAGAGTTCAGATAATAAAAATTAGAATGGGTTATGGAGGGATAAATGCAGCCTTCTAGTACATTCGGTGCTGTTGAAATCTTGGTCCTTAAGTGGAATGAAAACATCTTGTAAGTGAGGTTCACTAGCTGATTTTAGGTTGTTCATATTTTACTGATGTTATTGAAATGGACACTTTTCTAAAAAATCTCCATATCTCTTGTGTCTCCTTTTACTACCTTTTTTTTTTAAAGAAATAAGTTTCTAAAAATCGCATGTTGTCATAACTTAGGTGTAGAGCATCATTTTCCCATTGTCTTCCTTCACCCTTCACTGAGGCCTTATACCCCAGCTGTCCCCCACATCAGTAGGCTGAGAGAACATAGCACCATTCTGAAGACTTCTCCCAGCCCATACCCAAGGAAACCAAGCAAAGGGGGACTGGCGGTGGTGTAGAAGGCTGATCGAAAGCTTTCCAAGTTGGCACAAAAGGTGGCTTGGGCACACTGGTTTATTTGTGGCTGGCTGGCTCTCTTTGCAGGCATGGCAGACCTGGATATGATGCAGTTGATCCCCAAAAACCCATCTGAAGGTCGGCTCACACACCTGTTGGCCTCAACTGACCTAGAGTTGAGCCCAAACCAGTACCCCTTTGTTCCTCTTTGCTTCCCACAGGAGGAAGCCAGAACCAGAGCTTCCTCTGAAGGATGACAAGTGAGATAAAACTCACCAGTTAGCCTTCCAACTGCTCTCTCCATTCTAGTTTTCTGATTTATGGATGTAGACCTTTTTAAAAAGAGCAGCTTTCAGTGCTGATTTGAAAATAACCCCAATGCCCTGCTGCCTCAGCAGCAGCTCTCCCAAATTAAATTTTCTTGGCCCTTCTATTTAGAAAAAATCGGTGATGTTCATCATCAACTTCTTCATCCTCTTGTGACCACTCGTTCTCCATTTGTAGCTTTATGATGGTTTCAACACAGATGATGCTCAGTCTTTATATCACTCTACAACACAACAGCAAAGCCTCTACACTCGAATCCCACATTTCTAAACTGGAGGGAAACTCAAAATTCTCCTTTTTCTTTTGGGATCGAATATTCCTGATTTCCTGGGATACTCCTCACTTAAAATATTCCTTCCTGTCATGCCCTTAATCAGCCTTGCATGAAACCAACCTCAAGACTTAGTGCTTTGTTCAGACAACTCACATTTATTTGTTTACCCATTCAGTTGACAGACACGAATTGAGCATCCAGCATTTTTCTAGACACTGAGGATATGAAGATGACTAACATGATACTCCAGCCCTTTAAGGAACTTACAGTGTAGTAGTTTTTTCAGAATATGGGATTTGGGTGGAGGTGGGCAGACATCAATAAATGAGGGTATTGGGGAAGATAAAGTTGGGAATTTCCAAGGCTTTATTGTGCAGAAACAAGTAACAACAAAACAGTAAAAGAAGAGGGAACTGTCGGAGGTAGTACAGGAATATAGGGGAGGGTGGAATGGGTGGAATATCTATGTGCTCTTGAACCTTCGTCCTCTTGTAGACAAGGACCCACATATCCCACTTAGTCACCTCCCTACTTTCTCTCCCTATTGTTCATACCCTTCCCTCTCAGCACCAGTAAGGAAAAAGTGTCTTCAAAACAGATTCTAGCATAGAATGTAAAGAGAAGGAAGGAGGGAGGGAGGGAGAAAAGAAGGGGGAGGGGAGGGGAAGAAGGAGGACAACAACAACAGGGAGATAAGGAGGGAGGGAAACTCTTGGAGGAGTGCCAAGTCCTCTGAACCTCAAAGCCTCTGAATTAAATATCTGAAAGTCCCTTACCTTACAATAATAATCAGTGGCTTTTCCTAGCAGCTGCTCCTTGGCCAGCCCTATGCTGGGTTCACCAGGATAGGGGGAAGGCCTGGCAGAGGGGATAAGCTCCTCCCTTCTCTGTCTCTTCATAAACACACCTTTTCACCTCTCCTCAGTCCTTTCTAATATTTATTCATTTTCCTTTCCCTCGATCTCCCATCCATATTTTCCTCCATGATGTGACCTCCATGCTTTTCTGAAGAGTTGGGGAGGAGTGGGATGGGTGCCATCAGAAGTGGTTATGCCCTTGGCTCTCTTCTTCCAGCCAGGGGGAAGGATTAGAGTCATTGATCAGTGGGATTCCAAGACGCTCATAAGATTGCTGTGGTTACAAAAGTGATTACTAGGATGCACTATTTTGTTTGTTATTCCTGATACAGAGGATAATAAGTGACTAGGAGTTGGGAGACCTATTTTGTTCATCACTCAAACTGTGAGTGGCTGATCATTGTCCTCCCATAGGACTGCCTGGGTGCTTGGAAAACCACTAATAGAGCATTCTTGTGAAGACTTTTACATTTCAGAAAACTTACAGAAAACAGAAACTGAAATCATGGGCACACACAATAAGGTTATATAGGTGAACAAAAAAAGTCCAGTTTTCCTTTTTTACTCTGGTAAATATATAATATAAAATATATCATTTTTAAGTGTATAATTCAGTGGCATTAATTATAATCACAGTGTTGTGCTGCCATCATTGCTATCTTTCTAGAAGCTTTCATCACCTTAAATAAAAACTCTGTATCCATTAAGTAATATCTCCCCATTATTCCCTCTCCTTAATCCCTGATAACCTCTAATCTACTTTCTGGCTCTATAAATTTGCCCATTCTTAGTGTTTTGCGTAAGTGGAATTCTACAACATTCATCCTTTTTTTGCGTAAGTGGAATTCTACAACATTCATCCTTTTGCATCTGGTTTATTTTGCTCAGTGTAATGTTTTCAAGATCCACCTATTTTGGGCACCTTGATGGCTCAGTGGGTTAAGCCTCTGCCTTCAGCTCAGGTTATGATCTCAGGGTCCTGGGATTGAGCCCCGCATCGGGCTCTCTGCTCAGGAGGGAGCCTACTTCCCCCTCTTTCTCTGCCTGCCTCTCTGTCTGCTTGTGATCTCTATCTGTCAAATAAATAAAATCTTAAAAAAAAAAGATCCACCTATGTTATAGTGTATGTCAGAGCTTCATTCATTTTTTGTGGCCTAATAATATTCCATTACATGTATAGATCACATTTTGTTTACTGATTCATTTGCTGATGGACACTTGGGTTATGTCTACTCAATTTCTTCGATTTTGTTTAAAAGATTATCAAATGATGCTATTCAAAACTGGGGGTTGGGGAGGAGAGACATCACCTAATTAGAAAGACAATGGAGGATACAAAAACTTGAGTCCAAGTGTTAGACTTGGGTTCAAATCCTGTGACCTTCCTACCAAATGCTCAATTTTACACTTTCCTTGGGTAAGTCAACATCACCTCTCTGCACCTTAATTTCTTCATTTTAAAAATAGGAATCATAATATCTATCCACTGAGTTCTTGTGAGACTGAAACACAATGACGTAAAGCATTTTGTACATTTTTGACATATAGTTAGCAGTCAATAAATAGAAGCCACTTTTCTTCCTTGAATGATATATGAAAGGCAAGCATCTCTCACAATATTAGAGGAGGTAATAAAAGAACAATAAAAGAGAGCCTCAGGGATTAAAAGTTTGGGAACTATTGAGTCTTAGTGGTCTCTAAGGTTATTTCTAAGCTCTAAAGTTCAATAATTTGGTTAAATTTTCAGCTTGCCTCCAGTGACCTAGAGGAAAGAAATAAAATGCATTAAAAAATCAGAGAGGCAAGTTCTATTGCATCATTGACTCATGGAACTGCCTTTAGCATATGATTTAGAGACAGTGAACAAGGAGACTGCCTTAAGAGTAACATCATTAAAACAAGTTTGTGTTTGCCATTTATTTGTGTGGTACCTACCAAAGCCCTGTTTGTAGATCCATTCATTCACTCTGTGCTAATTATCAAAAGTTAGCTCAAAGTCTCTCTTCCAAAGGAAGTTTCCTTTGGGTGAAAGACATGAAAAGTTAAGGAAACATGCAAAGCAAAGTATTATGAAAATCAAAGGGGTAGAAAAGAAAATAATTCTTCTAGGATATAAGAGAAAGACTGGTTTACTGGAAAAAGATTTGTGAAGCAAGCCAGACTTTATGAGCACCTTGAAAATAGGATAGGATTTGGAAAGACAGAGATGATAGTATGGATATTCAAAATGGAGCTAGGGTGAAAAAATTCATTCATCAAAATAGAAATGAACAGGAATATATTTAAAGGACTGTAAAGAGTAAGAAATCACAACAGGTAAGAGGATGGAATTTGAAATTTGCCTAGTACCCATTAAAAATATTTATTGACCATGTGGGTCAGTTAACTGAGTTACGCACTGGAGAGTAGAAACAGTCCTTAACGTTTGTAGAATTTATGGTCTATGTCTATTGGCATAGACAGATCTACCTACCACTGTATCTCCACCAATTGATAGATATTTGAACATGAACAAGTCACTTAATTTCTGCTGATTCTTAGATTCCTCATCTACAGAATGAGATTGGTAATAGCTCTACGAGGTTGTTGTGAGGATTAAATGAGATGATGAATTTGAAGCACTTAACATAGTGTGTAACATACAGTAAACCCTCACTAAATGTTAGCTGCTGTTGTTTGGTGTGATGATGGTGGTGGTAATTGTAACAGGACCACTTGGAGAGATGGGGAGAGATTGTGTTGGCAATAGTGGAGAGTGAGGTTGGAAATGGAACTTTGGCCAAATTCATGAAGTCTCTTTAATATCGGGATTTGGATATTTGGATTTGGATTTGGATATTTGGAAATATGGATTTTAGCTTTAGACAATGGACAACCATCTAGGGTTTTTTGAGTAAGGAATTGAAATAGTAACACTAAACAGATTTGGATTGGGGGCATGGAAAAAGAACAAATGTGAATGAGTCTGTTAGAATATCATTGCAAACAAAGCTGCAATGGACAAGGGAAGTGAAAATGGAAATTGATAAAACTCTAAGGTTTCCAAGTTTAGTTAACTGAAAATTGATGCTGGCAAGATGGGCTCAAGCAGACGAGTAACAAGTTTTTACAAATTGTTGAATTTGAAGAAATCCAAAAACATTCCATTGGAAACAGTCATCAGATAATTGACTATATGGATTTGAGGTTTGGAAGAACTTAAGAACTAGAAATATAGTTTTGTGCATCATTTAAATAGAGATGATAGCCAAAGGGATGACTTCTCCAAAACAGAGTATATATGAAATCTAATAAAACCTTGGGAAAGATCTACCGTGAAGCAAAGGATATATCTGGTCATTGTAGGAAGAAAATCACCATCACAGAGGTCAAGGGAAGAGAAATTTTGGGGAAGGTAGAATGGGCACTTCTACCATCTCCCTCTATTAGAGTTCAGTGAAATGGAGGCAAGTCCTTCTGAAGTCAAGTTCAGAGGCTGCTTGCTATGCCTGGTTGTGGCCACTTGTAGGGTCTCCTCATGTTAATGGTACCTCAATGAGAAAAAGCAAATATGAATAAAGTAAAGCATCACTAGGAATGGAACAGCCTGTGATGATCTAGACAGCTCCACCTTCTTTGAAGGTCTGGGAAAGAGTTTGAGAGTGTTTTGTGCAGAGAATAAAGGATAAGATCAAAGAAAGACTCACGGGTTATAAATAGAAGTGGATTATACCAAATATATGAACTTAAATTTTTCTTAAGTATTTTGTATCAGTTATTTTTGCCACCATTGTGGTTGTGGCCAGGGAAATAACTACCTTCAAGAATCTACATTGTTTAACCTGTACCACCTGGCAGTCAGTGCTGTGTGAAAGGAAAACCATAGCTGGAAATAATAGAGCTTTTGTGAATTAGCTTGGCTTAAGAGCAGCAGGGGAGTGTGCTGTCTGGATTGCTCTCTCTACCTCTTGCTGTGACAGAGAAAGTCAAGTTTACTACAACAAATTAGCTTAGGACAGTGGTTCTCAAACTTGAGTGGGCATCAGAAACACCTGGAGTGCTTCTTAAAACACAGATTGCTAAGTCCCACCCACCAGAGTTTCTGACATAGTAAGGGTGAGGTAAGGCCCAAGAATCTGCATTCCTAACATGGTACAAGGCAGTGCTGCTGCTGCTGCTGGGCCCTGGCATCACACTTTGAGAGGCACTGGCTTAGGTAGAAGAAGGAGTTAACATTTATGGCTGCAAAAAAAGTCAGGGAAAATGAAAAATAAGAAAAAGCAACTCGTTGGCTTTAATAATTGTCTGTAACTTTTGACATGGAACTTACTAGGGTTATGAAAATTACAAAGAGCTTCCAGTACAGAGGGGGTGAAGAAATAAGGAGTAACACATATATACTATTGTTCAGTAAATCAGTTTCACATTGGGTATGTAATTGGGTACATGCGAAATTTTAAAAAATGTTACCTATGGAACCAAACTTGAAAATGTCATTTATTCACTCATGTGTTTGTTCAACTTATTCATTTATTTAGTACTGAATATGTGCTAGGCCCTGTGTTAGACTCTGGGTGTTTACAATAAGCATTGTCCCTGACATTTCACTGAATTTACAGTTAGAGGGAATTTAGAAAAAAAAAAAAAGCAAATAAGCATAAGTACCTACATGAGAAGTACAGACTTTGGGGAGCTCATATATTGAGCATCCAAATAGTAAGATTTAGGGAAGCTTCCTACAGTAAGTAATAATTACACAGGGCATTGAAGATATGTGGGATTATCCAGTAGAAAGTTGGGGAGGGGATTGGTCTGGGGAGGAGGGCAGAGGAAACATGTGCAACCACCCAAAGGCAAGATGAGGATGCCAAGTTTAAGAGGCCCAAGGAACCATCTTTAACCAAGATGGTTAGAGTGCATGGGCATAAGGCCTGAATAAGGCTGGGG
Source organism: Neogale vison (assembly GCF_020171115.1). NCBI lineage: Eukaryota > Metazoa > Chordata > Mammalia > Carnivora > Mustelidae > Neogale > Neogale vison. Next base: position 71,537,954 of record NC_058093.1, read on the forward strand.
GTGAGGGTAAATCATGCAGAGCATCACAGACCATGCCAAAAATCTCAGACTTCATATGAAGAGCAACTGAGAGCCATTACAAGTTAAAAAAATAAAAAACAAAAAACCCCTAAAAACCCCCACCAGTGTTTTGAAGGTATAACTCACATGCCATACAATTCACCGACTCAGAGTGTATACTTAATGGTTTTTAGTATATTCAGTGTTGTCCAGCTACCAACACAATCAGTTTTAGGATATTTTCATCATGCTCAAAAGAAACCCTGTACCCACTGGTAGTCACTACCCATTTCCCTCCAACCCTCCTAGTTATAGGCAGCTACTAGTCCATGTTCTGTCTCTATAAATAAAATCCCACAACATGTGGTCTTTCATTGAGATGCTTTAAGCCAGGCAGAGACACCCTCAGATAGGCTGTATAGAAAAATCAATCTAGGTGACACGTGTAGCCTGGATTAGATGTGGGGAGAGGATGTTGAGCCAAAGGGGATGCACTGGGGAGTTGTAGAATGGCTCAGATGAGAGAATCTGGCAACCTGGACGGGGGTGGTGGTTGTAGAGATGGAGATAAGGTAGTATTGGCTGGGCATGGTATATGAGGGAGAGTGAGCAGAATGAGATGGTTCTCAAGTCATCCTTGACAGTGAGTAGGTGGTGTCCCTGAGATGGGATCCCTCAAGAGAAGATCAGGTCTGTGATGAGATGGGGAAGACGATGGGTCAGTGTTTGCTGTGATACACCACTGCCCACACTTAGAATGAGATCACCATGACACAGCCATGGTGACACAGATCCTCAGGAAAAGACGAAGATGGTATTTCATACAATCCCAGAAAGACCAAAGCAACTTATAGACAGATTTCATACTGATTCAAAAATTATAAGTTTATTTGAATTTTAATGGAAGTATATTGGTATCAAAGGGGGATATTTAGCTGCTTTGCCTCGAATAATTTTGCTGTGTCAATCATCTGTCACCTTTCAACATCATAACCAAAGGTGTTTCAGGCCACATGGGCTTTGTGAGGCTATAGAGTCTATTCCCTTGGCCCCAGTGAGGAATTCACCTGAACTAAATCAAAGAAATGGGGACTGATTACAGAGTCAATTTTCAATTACCTGTACTAATAGAGCAGTGGTATGGGTAATCCCAAACTGTGGTTAACCAAAAATCATTTATATTTGCTTTCGGACTGCATTATTTAAACTATTTATAGCAGTTGGGATCCTAACTACATTTTTCTTTTGTGATTACTAGCATTAATTTGCACCCTCACCCCTAGATTTCATGTGAATTTTTGCCAAACAGAAGTGGCCCAAATAGAAGTGAGAAAGATATATCATTTGGGGAGTTTATATATCCCACACATCATCTACAAATTTAATAATTCACATATATAGATTTTTTTAAAGGTCTGCAAGAATGGAGATTACAAATCTCCCCTGATAACCCGTTTCTCCATTTAAGAACACTTACCATTGGGAAATGATTTTCCAATGCTAATCTCGACCCTTCTGCTGGAATACAAACTGATCTTTCCTTCTTTTCCTCAATGGGGAAAAAATGAATAAACAGGCCCTGGTCCTCTGTGGACTTGACTCCAATAATGCTGAAAACTCCTCTTGACTTGTCTCTTTTTCAAGTGGAACCAGCACCATTCTGTTTGTGTGCCTTATTTCCTAGCCCATCATGAGCAGCTTCCAGAAATTGAAAAAAAAACAAAAAACATTAAAAACCACGAGGAACGTATCATTTTCTGAGAAACAAAATAATCTGCACTTTACAAAAAAAAACAAAAACAAAAACAAAAAGATTCTGTAATAAGGAATCAGTGAAGACTTCTTACCTGAATTTTTTCCTTTCAATAGAAAAAATAAGACTAAAGAAGCACAAAGGAGAAAATTGAAAACACCTGTGATTCCAGCAACTGGCGGTAACCAGTGGATCTCTGAATCCTCGGACTTCTCCTGCAGCCCTCAGTGACTGGAGGGGCCCTGCAGGGCAGGCATTCTAGGCAAGACCACTCTATTTCCTATTATAATGCTTAAAATCCTGGAGGGGCTAGGGTGGCTCAGTCGGTTGAGTGTCTGCCTTCGGCTGTGGTCATGATCTCAGAGTCCCATGTTGGGCTCCCTGCTCAGTGGGGAGCTGTTTCTCCCCTCTGCCCTTGCTCATGCTCTCTCTCTTTCTCAAATAAAATAAAATTTAAAAAAAAAAAAAAAAGCTACACCCTCATTTAGAACCTGATGACCTAGACGGAGTCCCATGGAAACCACAAAGACTCCTTTGGTGCCTTTAGGCCAAAGTCTACACTAACAGCAGGTGAGACAGCCTCTTTGGCCCATCTCCGCTAGGCACATACCCTGCTCTCACTCCTGTGACTAAGACCTGGTGTCATCCACAGAACAGCGGCCCTGGCATCTTCTGGGAGCTTGCTAGAGTTGTACAATGTCAGGCCCCACCTCAGACCAAACCTAATCAGAATTTGTGTTTGATCAACATCCCCAGGTGTGGCCAGATGTGGACTTACTGGTCCGACCCCTCAGTTGAGAAGCCTTGCTGGAGCTTAGTGATTGGCTGGTGAGTGAAGACAAACAATAAGCAACAAAAAGCACAAAGAAGAACATGCCAAAAAAGAGAAATTCTTGGCAAGGCCTCGAGCTGAGTGGCTCCAGGTAGCTCTGCCCTGGGCCTGTCTGTGTAGGAGGCCTTTCTCATCCTATTGTACCAAATGCATGCCAAAACATCGAGAAATGAGTTCAAGATTAAGTCATGGTCCACAGAAACTGGTTTCAACTCCTCCTTCCTTACTTTGAAGAATAACCCTTTGGCACCAGGGCCCCCGCACACATCTTCTGGCCTCTAAGTTAGACTACTTTAGGGGCAGGATCGGCACTAGGGTATGAGGGGTCTTGGACACCTCCTAGAGGCTAACGAAAGGACCTGCATGCTCACTGTCTTCTGTACAGATGCCATGTTTGGTGCTTGGGTCTGTCAAGGGTTTGTAATAAAGCAGCACAATGTCAACATCTCCATGTCTACCTTTAGCCACTTCACGGTCATTGTTTCTCTCCCCTCCCTCCTTGCCCACCATGTAAATGAAATTACTCTTTTTGCTAATTTTCCCCCCTCTCCCTTTGTTCTTTCCTGTACTTCTCTGTTTTTTGACAACAGGAACGACAGCAGTTGCAACAAGACTTCACTTTGTCAGGAAATGGAAATAAACCATGGGCTGGGGGGACAGGAAGGCTGGAAAGAGGGCAGGCCAGAAAACTCATTCCCATATGCACACACATCCCAGCAGACTCATGTGTGTGCACATGATAATACTTTTTTTCCTTCAAAACTTGGATCCTACCAAATTGTTCTATATCCATTTTTTAAGTTAAAAATACTTTACAAGCATTTCCTCAGCTCAGTAAATATTCCTATAAAACATGTTTAATAGTCTCATAGTATTCCAACGTGAACACATCACATATCATTCAGCGAGTCCCCTGTTGCTGGGTATTTGGGTTGTCTCCTTCTTCTTTCACATTTGTAAGTAATGCTGCAATGAACATCCTTGTACATAAATCTGTTCCTACATCTCTGGTTATTCTTTCAGGGTAAATTTTGTTTGACTCTGATAACAACAATAAACAACCCGACCTTAGATTGAAATATCTTTGTTTGTCCAGTACTCAATTATATTATGGCTTTTCTTCAAACGAAAACACACGGTAGGGTCTGAATGTCGGGTTTTTAATAAGCAGGTTTCACAAGATTGACTCTCTTGCACTTACCTGAAATTTCAGCCACAGTGAATTCCAGTAAAAAATGCCTGCATTCTAAAACTCACCTAGGAAAATTTACTCCAGAGTATCTTAGGATAGGGACATATGACAGGATGGTGACTCTCAACTCAAAAGGTGACTTTCTATCTTAGGCTGCCACTTCCATAGAGTCTACTCTTCCAGAAGGCCTAATGTTCATTATTTAGGTTGAGGTATTGACCACAAATTTGCAAAGGCTCTTTGTTGTCCCGAACCTTCTTCGGAAGCACAGAGAGAAGGAGAGCAATTAAATTATCAGTGTGTAATCTTCATGTGCACAAAGTCATTAACAACAATAGTAACCATCCTTCATAGAGAATGTACTATGTGCCAGGTACTGTACTGGGCACTTTACAACCTGTACTAATTGTCTATTGTTGCATATCAGAATGATCCTAGATTTAGCAGCTTAGAACACTTATTGTTTCAGTTTTGGTGGGTCAGGAATTTTGGTGTGACTATGTGCCTCTCATAGGCTAAAATCAAGATAACCACTCTATTACTTTAAGGATCAACCGGGAGTATATACAATGAAGCTTATTCATGTGGTTTTTGGCCCAACTCCATTCATCCTGAACTATTGGACCAACAGCCTCAGCTCCTTGCTGGTCATTGGCTGGAGGGCCCCCTCAGTGGCTTGCCCCTAGGTCTCTCATACAGAATTCACAACAGGAGAGCTGGTTTTCATCAAAGTGAGCAAGAAAGGGCAAGCAAGACAGTAGTAAGAGTCTTTGTATAAATAAATCTTGGAAGTGACTCTACTTTTGCAATATTTTTTACACTAGAAGAGAGTCACATGGTTCAATCCATACTCAGGAGGAGCCCATGAATCCCAAGAGGTGGGGATGGTTGGGAACAATCTTGGAGGCAGCTATCACAATAATTAATTATTTTATTAATTCAAACAATGCCTCTTTGAAGTAGATATTGTTAATCTCCATTTATAGATAAGAAACTAGGCACTTGAAGCCAGTACGTGAAGAGGTTGGGATTCAAACTTCTTACTCTGACTTCTGTGTATATCTGTTCGTTCCCTGCGCTATGCTCTCAGCAGGACACTTTATCTGTGAAGGCCATAGGATCCTAGATAGGTTAGTAGAGACTTGAGACAACTCAGCCTCTTCGCTTTACTCTGGAACTCTTGGTGTATTTTCTCCCTTCCAATGTTTAAGTGAAACTGCTTAGCTGACAGTAATAAGAGAGGGTAGCGTAACCCACGGGTGTTAGATTAGAGATGGAAGATCCAGGATTGTTCAGATGCCTGCCTTTTGGGGGGTCCTGGTGAAAGTTAACTGGCTTCCCACTCTCTATCCAGAATTCTTGTATATCTTTTTCATTCTCGATTTACATTGCATATTAGCATTGAAGATGATTTGTAAGATAAATATCATTGGGGAAAAATCCCCACGGTCAAGAATTAAACACATATGCATGGTTCTCAACACTTTCTCTAGGAGTCCTCTATTCATTTTCCCTAACTAGTGGAGCTATAAATCTGGCCTGTGCTCAGCACACTGTATGTGTTTTGCTTTATGAAGGCATAAATCACCAAGATACAATTTGTGTTTGATTTTTTGGACACTTAATTTGCTTAAATGTTCAGCAGTTCATAGACGTAAATTGTGCTGGGCATAGCTCCAAGTGGAGTAAGCTGAGAGCAAGAAGCTATACATATTAGGATGTAATTCAGAAGAAAAATCATCTTGGCCGGTCAAGTAAGTCCTCTTTATAAGTTACTTATAAATAATTTTTCTCCATAGGCAATATAAACACTTAGTAAATACTTCTAGGGGAGGGAGCATTGTAGTAAATTTAAAGCATATCCTACATAATATGCTTCTATACTGTTGGTGAGGGAGTGATGAACAGGGCATGTGCCACACCTGTTTGGCATAAGGTACCCAGGTAAAAAGTGACCATATCAATGGATTATGGTTTCATGTTAGAAGAATGCCTCATTGAGAATCAAAATGTGGATTTTTACTTTGTCTGCCACTAACTACATGTGTGAACTTGAGTAAGTCATTTAACTTCTCTGGGCCTCGGTTTTCTCCTCTGGAAATGAGGGGTTGGAGTAAATCCTTTCTTCATTCCCTTCCAGTTCTAAAATGCTGTGGTTCTAAATACTTACTGGGCACCTACAAAACATCCATCTGGCGCCACGGAGAAGATGGTGGAAAATAAGAAGGAGCCAGGGAACAAAACAAGAAGAAGTTCTGGAAATTATGTTCCAGTAGAGGAACTGCTTCAGAGTTGAGTGTGATACCAGGGAGAGATCTGTATCAATTTATAGAGGCTGGTATTGGCCACAGTGCGCAGCTGTGTCTCTGGTATGGCACCCTGGACAGGAATACCTAAGGAGGCCCTGGGAGCTGCCTTGGAACGGCAACCACTGTACACCAGCTGGGACTGTGGAGCGCCTCTCTCTACCTGAGGATGAGGCTGTATCTGAACATCTCAACTTCTCGTGGGATTGATGGTTTCTTTTCCCTGGAGGGAACAGATGCAACTTCCCATGTATGCTGGGTGGCTGGTTTGCCGGGACCACTCCTGGAAATAGCTGGTCCCCCAGTCTTAGCCTGGTAGGTTTGCTCTCATGCTTGCCTCTCAAGGAGGAAGAGCAACAAGAGGGAGGGTCCCCCGGTTCCCAAAGGCCCACTGCATGTCCCACAGCACCTGCCCCACCACCTCTGTGTGAGACAAAGTGTATAACTGTGTTTCTTCTCGCTGACCCTTGGATGTGAATTTCCCCAACAGAATCTATCTCATAACCCAGTGGTTTTCAAACTTTCACGTGCATCAGAATGGGGGACTTAACATATACTTTGCAGGGTTCTGCCCCAGAATTTCTTTCTTTTTTTTTTTTCCAATTTATTTATTTTCAGAAAAACATTATTCATTATTTTTTCACCACACCCAGTGCTCCATGCAAGCCGTGCCCTCTATAATACCCACCACCTGGTACCCCAACCTCCCACCCCCCCGCCACTTCAAACCCCTCAGACTGTTTTTCAGAGTCCATAGTCTCTCATGGTTCACCTCCCCTTCCAATTTACCCAAATTCCCTTCTCCTCTCTAACGCCCCTTGTCCTCCATGCTATTTGTTATGCTCCACAAATAAGTGAAACCATATGATAATTGACTCTCTCTGCTTGACTTATTTCACTCAGCATAATCTCTTCCCGTCCTGTCCATGTTGCTACAAAAGTTGGGTATTCATCCTTTCTGATGGAGGCATAATACTCCATAGTGTATATGGACCACATCTTCCTTATCCATTCATCCGTTGAAGGGCATCTTGGTTCTTTCTATAGTTTGGCGACTGTGGCCATTGCTGCTATAAACATTGGGGTACAGATGGCCCTTCTTTTCACGACATCTGTGTCTTTGGGGTAAATACCCAGGAGTGCAATTGCAGGGTCATAGGGAAGCTCTATTTTTAATTTCTTGAGGAATCTCCACACTGTTCTCCAAAGAGGCTGCACCAACTTGCATTCCCACCAACAGTGTAAGAGGGTTCCCCTTTCTCCTGCCCCAGAATTTCTGATTCAGTATGCCTGGAGTGGGCCTGAAGATTTGCATTTCTAACAAATTTCCAATGATGCTTCTTCAGGGCCCACACTTTTTGAGACTCTGCGCCATATGACCTTATAGAATTTGCCCTGAACTCTGTTGCAAGACAACTGCTAATAGGCAAAATCATTGAAAGTGCTCCTGGACAAAACTTTTTTGAACTTTAATAGTTCTATGTTTATGTTAATGTGTATTAACGTGTTTTTGTCAGATGCTGATTTTTCCATTTATAGCATCAATATCAAGTTAACTTTAAATATATTCATTTTAGCAAAAAGGGAATCGAGTTCAAGAAAATAATGGAATATTCCTGTAAAACATAGAACAGGTGATCTATCATAACAAAGTCCGTAAAGGCGGTAATATAAAGTTGGATGAAATTTGGGACACACTGGCATAAACAACGAAAGGAATAGAAATTGCTAAAGCAGGGCTGCTGGGTCAGACCAGGAAGAGTAGCTCTGCAGAGGACAGGGACTTGAGGTGAGTCTTAATGTGGATGGATGTAGAGAAGCCAAGAGGCAGTGAGAACGTGAGCAGGTGGATGGAGAGGGTCTGGAAAGAGCCGTCAGATGCATGTCCATGTCAAACAGTAGGTTGAGCAGAAAAAAAATCTCTGCTTAACCTGGTGTTTGGCGTGCAAGACAACAAAGACCATGATGGCGGATTTCCATTCTGGACTTGTTATTCTGGTCACAGACGCGGGCGGTAATCAGTCTCAGTCATCAGTCAATCCTCTCTTTGCTAGTCTAGGGCTTAATAGGCATTTTGTTTGCTTTGTTTTCACTTGCCATTTGCTTATCTTTATTTGGCGAGCCTACCACGGCAGGGTTCATAGCTTTAAGTTTCTTACTGGATCATCTTTAGAGGTCAGCAGACCAAAGGAAGACACTCACAGACTGATTGTTCCATACAGCCGGTATTATAAACCATAAGATGCTAATTCAGAGGTCTCTTAAGGATATAACTGCTTCTGTTTTCAAAGAGCTGAGCTTGCACATTTAAAAACTGCCACCGAAGAGGCTGCCATGAAGAAGTGACCATGTAGCCCATTTCATTTTGCTAGACTGTAATTTAATCTTCGGAAATAATAAGTTGTTGTTATAGCTGAATATAAACTAAAAGTGTTATTTGCCATTTTCCGCAAACTTGTCATATAAAGAGCAATAAAACCGTTCTACCATTGACGCATCATGCAAATTCATTTTCTTCCCATAATGTCCTCCAATGAGCACGCATTTTTGGGCCCCATGCAGGTCACAAACAGGGTTTTGGAAACTATTTGTTCTGCTGTGCCTTATAAATGGTCATTGAATTGCTACCTTTAAAAACAAACGCCGAAGACTAACAATTTGGTAAAAGACTTACGAAATTGCTTTTAAGAAAATTCCATTGTCCTGACAATCTAAGATCATTTGCTCTACTTAGGCAACAGTGTAGGGAAAACAAAACAAAACAAAACAAAACAAAACTACAGAAACCTGTAGAGTCTTCTGTGACTCTCCTGACTGCTTATGACCCAAGACCACTGTTTCTCAATCAGGCTCTTCCAGAGGGATGGTTAACCTCTAGAGGGCTGAGCCCCATCCCAGAGTTTCTGACTCAGTGGTGTTGGTAGGGATCAAGTATTACATTTCTGCGATGTTCCCTGGTAGTGTTAATGCTGCTGGTACAGGGACTACACTTTGGAAACCACGGACTCAGAGGTTCCTCTCTTCTCCCCGCCTCTTTTTTTTTTTTTTTTTTTTTAAAGATTTTATTTATTTATTTGAGAGAGCCCGAGAAAGTGAGCACAAGCAGGGTGAGAGGCAGAGGGAGAGGGAGAAGCAGAATCCCACTGGAGCAGGGACCCCAATGCAGGACTCGAATCCAGGGCCTTGTGATCATAATCTGAGCCAAAGTAGTCGCTTAACCAGCTGAGACATCCAGGCACCCCGTCCTCTCCTCTTTGTACCACCTGATCTGGCCACGACAAATTTGCAGCTTCTAAAAGCAACACCATACTCTACGATCCTTCTGACAGATTGCCTTCCTCCTCTTTATCTGCGTGTCAAAATCCTACTCATTTTTACAGGCTAGTTTTAGGATAGCCTCTTTTGAGAAACCTCTTCTGACCTCCAGTTAGAACCCACCTGTGGTTTACCTGTCTAGCATTACAGATCTACCATAGGATTTCAATGATTTCTTTGCAGTTGTTGATTTTCTGCATTGTGACTTGTGAGCTCCTTAAGGAGTCTTATCTCAATTTTTTAAATCCCCAATTCCTTGCACACACTAGATACAAAGTAAAGTTTCCTGAATAAATGAATTAAAATCTTTAAGAACCCATGATATTTTATGCAAATACAATGTTGAGGAAGTACGGCACTGTGTGCTTAAGCATATGAGATTTTGGGGTCAGACAGACCTGGGCAGGTATCCGAGCCGTGGGACGTTGGGCAAATCACTTACCCACTGTGAGTCAAAAGTGCTTTATCTGTAAATGGAGGACAACTGAAGTGTTCGTTAGGAGGATTAAAGGAGATTATGCAGGTGGAGTACTTAGCATAATGAATCAAAGAAATGCTAAACAAATTATCATTATTATTATTAGTGGTTAGTATATAAATCAAATTTAAATGCTGAATTTCAGAGAAAACATAGATTTTGGTTACTATTGTCTTCATTAATGGGGCATTTTGCACGTGCACAGACTTTTGTATTATGTTTCTGGGAATTTAGATAACCGGAAAGCTATTAAAACCGGAAATTGCTTACTATTCCTGTTCTGGCCACCATGCCCATTTAGACCAGAATCTATTCATTCATAATTTTTAAATTTTTAAATTCCTGCCATGTGCCCAACACACTGTGCTAGGTCGAAACCATATCTAGCCCCTGCCCTCAGGAAGCTCAGAGGGCAGCTGGGAGCCTGACATTAAATACATATTCATGAATTAAGGAAATTCAACTTTGATCAATATTGAGGCAAAGGTAGCAAATGTTCAATTTGTATGTTCCCTTCCTGCATAACTCCCTTCTCCTCAACTGGGCTCTGAAGCTTTCTAACAATCCACTCAGGTCAATTTCATCACCTGACTCTCCTAAACCCCAGAAGCTGAGTCTAGGAAGCCTTTCCTCCTTAAGTGCAAAAAGCCAGACCCATTTTGACTCAGTAAATGGATAACATGTTTTGGGCAAAGCTTTCCTTGGAATGTGCTGGGCCTATCTGCATCCAGGGACTGGGTAAGGGAGACTTTGATAGGAAAAAGTCTTAACAGGCTGTACTGGAAGGAAAAATTAGGGAAGGATGGTCTTTGTGTCTAAAAAATGAGAAGCATATTTGTTTTTGTTTTGATCTGTATTTTTTTAAAAGAATTTATTTATTTATTTGACAGACAGAGATCACAAATAGCTGAGAGGCAGGCAGAGAGAGAGGAAGGGAAGCAGGCTCCCCACTAAGCAGAGAGCCTGATGCGGGGCGTGACCCGGACCCCAGGATCATGACCTGAGCCGAAGGCAGAGGCTTTAACCCACTGGTTTGGTTTTATTTGTTTGTTTGTTTTGTTTTGTTCTTGGTGGATAAGAGCCGAAGGAGAGATCTCTTTCCTTATTGCTTTGCAAGGTCTCTTCTCAGCACCAGGAAGATGAGCAGACCACTCTAAGAGCAGGCCTGTGGCCTCACATGGTTCTTCCTACTTGAAGATGGCTGGTTATGACCCACCTGGGGAAGCCTGTCCTTCATAGATGGGAGTGTCTGACAACTAACTAGCAGGCCCCCTGTTCAGGAGATGAAAAATCCTCTAGGACCGTTTAAAATCAACTCGTGAAATCAGACTGAATGAATGAAGGAGAACAAAATCCCGGCCAAGTGGAAACTTGGCCAATCTGTCTTCCAAGTGACCCAAACAAAGTTGCAGTATCTGTATCATTTTCTAGCCCAAGTCAAGTGTCATCATTGTTTTGCTCTGTGAAGCTCAAGCCCAGGGAAAGTAGACTTAAGCATTTCTGTATGCCTTCTTTCAACACACTATTGATGTTTCTTTAGGGATTTTATCCCTATCTTAACATGTTATATGTATGTGTTTTTTATGGTGATAGCTCTCTGTGGTAACTGTGGTTATTGATTATAAAGAAGAGTTGGGTAAGCTACATTAGTATTTCAACACATTTTCTGATCATGATGGGTTCTACCTGCTCCATGAAATTACCAACATATAGAAAATTTGAAAATCATTTATTATTCCATCTCCCAGAGCTAACCACTATAATTGATTCAAAATTTTTGGTAGAATTTATTTCATAGATTTTTAGATGAAATGGCAATAATGCAGTGTACATAATTTGTGCATACTTGTGTGTGTGTGTAGTCTTTTTCTTTGTCCTTAAGTTTTCTTTAAGAAACATAATTTTAAGGGCTAAAAACATTTCACTGTGTGAAACTACTTAAATATTTTTGAAAGTAAAAAATAAACTGGAATTCAGCCAAACGTCTCTTTCCATAAGACAGCGGTGAAAGTACGCCAGGTACAATTCATTGTGGAATCCTAGGCTCTTGGAGCTAGGAAGGACCTCCAAGGTCATGCATGAACATGAGAAGGCTCCAGAGAAATGCGTGAATTTAGTTATCTCTTTCTCAGTGGTATAACCATTATAGCAACCAACTTCGTTTCAGTACTAAATGTAATTAACCCTGGGGGTAACCAAAATCTTTTTTGTATCTTGCCTGATGGGTGACTGATTTTAAGCAAATGTACACTTATCCCAGATAGAAATCCTAATTAGGAATTTTGCCTAAAGAAGTTCAGGTTTGTGAACATTTTACAACGAAGCAATTACTACCAAACAGTAAGAGAGGAACCATGGGTTATTTCTCATTAGACCTTTCCTTCAAAGTTTGAGAAATTTGAATTCATACTAAAATTTAATTATAAAAGTATCTCATAACTTCCGCAGTTACTTCCTTCTCTGATAGAAAATGCCTGAAACTCTACTTTCACAAACATGCCTACAATTTCCTATTATCCTACAAACCTCACCACCACCCTGTATACCTTTTATTATATGGTTTGCTGAGAGAAAGCAAAGTCATAGAAACAATTTCCATACAGTCTGAAGCAGGTTCATTCTACCTCCTTGAAATCAGTCTCATGTAAAGAGCTACAAGCCCAAGGGAATTTTGATTAAAAAAATGTTGGGGTGGGACGCCTGGGTGGCTCAGTTGGTTAAGCGGCTGCCTTCGGCTCAGGTCATGATCCCAGCGTCCTGGGATTGAGTCCCGCATCGGGCTCCTTGCTCAGCAGGAAGCCTGCTTCTCCCTCTGCCTCTGCCTGCCACTCTGTCTGCCTGTGCTCACTCTCTCTGACCCAAAAAAAAAAAAAAAAAAAAATTGGGGACTACCTGCATGAAAGTGATATTTAATAGCATTAATTAGACATTATAATTAATATTTATTATAATTAATTATAATTAATATTTATTATAATTAATTATAATTAATATTTATTATAATTAATTATAATTAATATTTATTATAGTTGCATTATAATTAATAGAATTAGTATTAAGTATCTTAGTATATTAGTAATTTATAGGTTGATATGAATGTCATTAAATAACAATAATTCACACAATAATAATATTGCTCAGTGGTCCTCAGTATTATCACACTTACTATCACAATGAACTGGAGAGGTCTGGAATTTGTGTTTGTCCAATTCTTCATGAAGAAAGGTGTGAAAGATGAAGGGAGAGTTTGAGGCATTTTTAAGTCTTATGAGATTTCTGAGGAAATCTCAGCCTCCCAATCCTGACCAGCTGTTTATCAGACCACATGGCCTCATTGGTGGCGCAGATGAATGAGTTTCATTCCTTTTTTTTTTTCTTTAAAGCCATGAAACATACTTAAGAATATCATTTGAAAACTCTACTCACTGGTTTTTAACAGTTTAATATCAGATTTATTCTTAGGGTAGTAATCTTTTTTTTTTCTACTGGGAAGTTGAGGCTGGGCAGATAACTTTATGTTCCAGTCAGCCATATTGTTGGATAAGGGTGGGATGCTCTACTGAATTATTCAGTAACAACGCCTAACATTCGATGTGTAATCTGCACCAGGCATCTGTGTACCATACGTTAGTCCAAGTCGATGAGGAGCATTCGATTTTAAGTCCACAAACTGGCTCCTCTTTGGGGGTGTTCTTTCCTTAACCTTTCCCCTTAATGTTCTTCAAGGTTTTGTCCTTGGTCCTCCTCTTTCTTTCCACATTCTCTCTTTGGTGAATCAACATCTGTCAAAGCATCAGTGATCCTCCAATGTAGGTGATTTAAAATTCTATAATTTTAGCTCAGTTCTCTCTGTAGGGCACAGAGCTTGCTCCTGGCATTTCAGACTCAGTATTGCCGGAATTGAACTTTTCTTCCTTAACTTCCTTCTTCTCCTGGCTTCTTCATTTCTATAAATGGCACAGCCATTCTCCCAGTCACTCCTTCTTGAAAGAGGTCTTTGCGATCTTTGACTCTCTCCTTTCCTTTGCCCCTACCTACTGCTCATTCTGCTTGCATGGTCTCTCCCAAGTCTGTCTTCTTTCTCTTCACCACAGTCACAGCTGAGTCACGCCAGGGGTTTTCAACAGTGGCTGCACTTTAGATCATGTAGTGAGCTTCAAACACAACATCAGGTCAGCAACCCATACCAGACTAACTGAATCAGTAGCTCTGAGGGAGGAACCCAGATTTCAGTATTTTTAAAAACTTTCTCTGGAGAGTATTATGTGAACACATTCTTGATAAACCCTGAGTCAGATTCTTTGTATACATTTTCCTCACCTTCTGTCTTTTTATTCCTCTACATCTCTGCCTGAGTATTAATTTTCCTATTGCCCCGATCTGTAAGGATAGTAACTAGCTTAAATGCTTTTCATACCTCCCCACCATTGCCTTCAGAGTAAAATCATGTACCTTATCCTAGTCATGGCATTCTTCTAGAACTTGGCCTGTACTTCCCAGCCTTGTTTCATGTTAGTTCTCTCCATATTCTATAAGCATATGCCAAAAGCATGATCTCTTTGGCCTTACCTCATTTCTTTGCTCATTATGTTCTCCCTTTCTGAATGGATTTCCATAATTTTTTTCCTAATCACTTCAGACGCTTTCAGCAGCAGTTTACAGAATATCCAACTAATGAATAAAAAATTCTTACTGCATATAAAAAACATTTAAAAATAGGAAGTTCTGGAATTGGTTATGTCTACAATGAAAATTTGCTTATTTGTGATTCTCTTGCTTTCTCCCCATATACCAAGATGGTGGCCACAACTCCACACATCACATCCTTGGGAGACAATGTTCAAGCCAGGAAGGAAGACAGTCTGTTTATTTTTAAGAAAATCAAAATATAAAATTTTCCTCAAGGGTCCCCAGCTGACATTTCTTCAGTGCCATTAAACAACATTGAGTTAAAAGTTCTTGAGGAAGACTGGGAAAGTGAGTATCTTTTAGGCATTGTCAGTCTCTATACTAGGAGGCTGGCTTTTCTGGGAAAGAAGTGAATTGGGGAGGCAACAAACACAAGGAGACAAACACCAGGGTCTCCCATATTTTGTCTTTTTAAAATACATTAGTACTTCTTTCAAAATTCAATTCAAATGTCTCCTCCACGAAGCCTTTCCTAATTTCTGACCAGACAGAAGTCTTTTCTCTCTGAATGCCTGTGGTATTTTTGTTTAAATATCGCTCCTTGATCTTTGTGTGCTTCAGGTTTTTGTAACATTTGTGTAGGTGTCTTATTTCTCATATTGAATTACAAGCTCCTTGAGGGCAGGGGCCATGCCTCGGTCATCTTAGTGTAGCCTATAGTACTAAGTCAACTGAAAAATAGTTTGTTGCAAGAATGATATTCTGGCATTTACTGCCTTCACGTTGTTTGTTCAGCTAGTGGCCTTTTCAAACTTGTTTCCTGTACTTGTGTTAGGTGACAAGTTGGCCAATGGAGATCAAGTTATAGTGATATCAAGGATCTGACTGATGTCTTTTCCCCTGGCAATTTCCCTCTACCCAGGCATCTGAGTGGAGTGGTCTCCACTTTCTCATTTCTGCCAGTTTTAGACAAAGAAGATTCAGGGTAATAAACTAGTTGTCACCCCCTGAGCACCTCTAACAAATTTCTAATAAAATATTTGAAGTTCTTTGCTTAGAGCCTCGGGCTGACCAGGCTGGAATGCATGCTGCCTGTAGGGCTAATGAGGAAAGTCCCACTAAGGGGTAACTCTCCCCCACTGGGCCTCTCCAATAAGGGTCAGCGCAGCAGAGAAGGGGGCTACATCTTCACCTGAGCGAGGAGGTGCTGGCTTCAAAGACCAGACTCTGACAGGAAAACAAATAGAAACCTGTAGAAGGAGGGAGCAGGAAGGCAATGTGGGCTCATTAAAAGAATGGTAATAATAATAATTTTCAAAGCTTTGTTTCTTTGAGAGTGAAAGGACAGGGATTTCATTGGCCTGAAATTCATGAAGCTTGGTTGCTTTCAACCATCCCTGTGGTGGTTCCACACAACCCAGGGGGAGTGTTATGTGTAGCAGCTTCTGGGAAGGAGGCCACTTCCTCAAATCCTTCTCTGCTTCAACTTTCTTCTGAGAAGCCATTCTCTGAATGGCTTTTCTGCTTTTCTGCTTGGTCTAAATGGGGACCCAGATGATTGTTCCCCTAATAGCACAAATCGGGCTGGCTGCCTGAAATCCATTTTCTCTTGTGCCTGAGGGACAGGGTCAGGGCCTCATGAGGTAAACAGGATTCTTGCTTGATTCTAGACTAAGTTACAAGGACTTTGCAAGGATAAGACTTAGCTGGGTGAACTTGGAATCTTAGATAAACTAAAAGAGCTCTTGAATGAGTAACCCAAATGTACCATGGGAGGACGCCAACGTTGGAAATAGTCTCCAAAAGTCAATTCCAGCCGAAGGCAACAAAACAAAATGTATTCACCCTTCAGTAATTTTCCTGAGCGATGAATATGCATGAGCTTCTGGACTAAGCACTATACATACATCATCTAATTTTATATTTGTAACAACCTTTGAGGTTGTTACTATTAGATTCATTTTACGGATGAAGGCACTAAGATTGGAAAGTCTGTCTTCTTCTTGAACTTTCATGGGCATCAGAATCACCTGGAAGCTTTGTTAAAACACAGGTTTCTGAGATTCCTCCCTGCCTGACTTATCTTGGAACTGGAATATTGGCTCTGTTTCCCCACCTTGGTACTTGAACGACAACATCCATTCTTCCTGGGTGCCTAGCCTCCTGGCCTCCGGGTGTGGGGGGACACACCATCGGTTCTCCTGGGGCTCCAGCTTGTTGATTCACCCCACAGATCTTGGAACCTTGTCAGTCTCCATAGTCACGTGAGCCAATTACTTGTAATAAATCTCCTTCTCGTTCACTCTACACATCCTATTGGTTCTGTTTCTCTGGAGAACCCCGACTAATACAAATTTTCTGAGTCAGTAGGTCTGGGGCCAGACCTGGGAACATGCATTTCTAGAGTTTCCAACTGATGCTGATCCTACAGCTTCAGAGACCACACTTGACAACCTCTGCCTTAGGTTAAGGGAGGGCAAACAACCTTCCTTCATAATTCCTCCAAACCAGATCTTATTGCCCAGGTTCTCCCAAGAGGCTCAACTTTCTTTAAACACATATTTAATTTGCTGTGTACATGAGGTGAATGAGATACAGGCCTTTCTTTCAAAGTGCTCACAGTCCAGAGCCAACAGCAAGAGACAGAACATGATGTGTAGTAAGCATCTCTACAGAGTTCAGTGAGGGCAAAAAAAGAGAGTTTGCCTGAGGGCTGAGGATGTCCAAAGTCTTTGCATGGAAGGAAGACCTGGGCAGGAGATAAGGGATGTGAGGAACCAAAGCTTAGGAAAGGGTGGCCAGTCCCTCTTCACATCTTACTTCTTTTCAGTTCAACCTAGTTTCTTTCAGCTCTGCTGAGGCTGATGGCTCTGGTTGGCACTTTTGCCATAGACCCTGAAGCACATGAGTCCCCTCCTTGGCAACTCGGTGCCCCACAGTTGGTCTGCTCATGCCCATCCAGGAGACACTCAGGAGGAACGTTCAACGAGCCCCTTGCTCGTACGTTGTTCCGGGGATTGAAAGAGGCTCCATGAGCTTTACAACCAGTGAAAATTGTCGCCAGCTTCACAATTCTGGCCAACATGTCTATGCTTTGAAGTCTGGTTGCTGCCTTTTACAATTCTATTTTTAAAATGTATTAAAGATGTTTAAACGTGGCAGAGACTTCCAATAAAAGCCAGGCTGCTTGAGAATCAGGATGCTGGTCTCAATTTACAGTGCCTGTTAAATAATAGGATACCCATGTAAAAGGGGCTCCATGAGCCTGACCCACTAGTTCTCATGGAAACTGAGCTCACTGCCCAATGCCTCTGAGAGGATTCCAGAGGTTATCAGGCCCTCTATCTATCCCCTGTTTATACCACGAGAGTGCCTTTTAATACAAAGGGATTGATTTTTTGTTGAATCAGTCCCTAAAATAAAGGCACTCAGTGAAAACAGGAAAAGGTCTCTAATAAAATATTTTGGCAGTAATTTTGCCTAAAAATCAAGTAAGGGATAATAGGTAGTTGCCATTGCTCTATAAGGCCTGGCTTCCTGAAGAGGAGTTTGGGGTCATGCTATATGCTCAAAGAATCACAACTCTGAACACCATTTGGGGTTTGGGGTCCAATCTTTGACAGTCCATTTTATCTTGGGAACTTCATTAGACTCTTTAGGAGGCTACTAAAAATATAAGATGTGGTTCCTGACCTACGCCCTCCACATCACCACCCACCCTCAGTTTCTCAAAGAACATTGTTGCTTCCAGCTTCAATCTTGTCTACATTTCTTCACACTTGGTGCTATGGCCCTTGGTTCAGGTCTTTGTTTGTGTGCCAAACAGGGTGGGTTGATTTATCCCACACCTATTACCACAACCATTTTTCAGTGTCTTCTTATACTTTAGAGTCTAGAAAGCTAAAATTCCTATTCCCAGACTCTCTTGAAGTTAGGAGGATTCATGTGGCACAATTTGGCCCATAAAGTGTAAACTGAAGTTGGCTAGGGATTTCTGGGATGCTCTTGCTTTCCTGAAACAAGCATGAACACTTCCTTCTCATTCTTTCCTCCTGGCTTCTGCCTGAAATGTGATATGCCAGCTAGATCTGGAAGTGCTGTCTCGTGGTTATGAGCGAAATGCCCAGAGAAATGTAGAGCTGTTGGCTCTGCCATCTTGAGCTATGAACCACTGTCTGCAATTGCCAACTTTTGGACTTCTTATAGAAGAAAAATTAAAATTCTAATTTGTTTAAGCTATTGTTTTTCAGTTCTTTATTACTTAAAGCCATGGATACTTTCTAACTGAGCTATTACATGGGCTCAGAGTGATCAAGTTACTTGGCTTGGGCACACACAGCTGCTAAATAGCAGAACCATGATTAAATCTGGTAGATATCAGGCTAACTCAAAAACTTAACTTCACTGAATTTTCTTCTGTGAATTCCTTGCATAGTGTCTAGCAGGAATGATAATATTTTTTTCTTTCCTACAGGGGAAGATAACTTCTAAAATCTGCTACAGCAGTTAGTGGCTATGGCAAGTTCCCCTGTAACTTGTTCTGGGAGAGCCACTGGAAAGATTACTCTCAGTGATGTAACTGTTGAGAAATTGGGTCTTGCCGCCCCAGGGGAAGAGTAATAGGCCCTTTCTGTTGCTTGATAAAGGCAGTCCCTCCAAGTAACAACCTGGTGTGTAGATCTGATCATTGTGAGGAAAATGAGGACATTTCCACAGACATCAAGAAGTCTTGGAAAAGGAAATTGGCACTACCAACTCTACCATGTTCATAGCTCTTTTGAGAGTCATCATCTTTAGATGCTTCTGCCAGATTCAGTCTCAACTGAGGTCTACTTGTAGAAGAAGAAAGTGAAGACCATCCAGAGCGAAATCCCCATGAGGGAAAGCAGTCTAGAGTAGGACTCCTGGTTCATGGGCAACACCTAGATTCAGAGAAGGGCTGGTTCTGGCACAATGTAGACCTGCTTTGAGAATAAGAGATGAACGTGTCACTGTGAACCAATTTTTATTATCCCAAGCACTGATAATGTCTGTGTACCAGTCTGAACCAGCAAGAGAAACACTGCACAAAGATGTATCAGGGTATGGGACCAACAACAGCAGAGAGTTATTTTCAAGCTGCCTTGTCTGGAAGCCCAGTCTGATTCTCCAGCTGCTCTCCAAGAGAATCCAGAAGCAAGACTAGACCTCTCTAGAATGAGAGAATATCTGGGTTTCTTAGACAATGCGGAAGTATGACCCTGAAAGATCTTAGATTCTTATTACTTTGATGAATGGGGGATCAAGCTAATTTAAATCGAAGACTACAAGTTGTGATCAAATTTGTGTTCTGAGCTGGTGAACTAGGTCATAACAGCTGCACAATTAATAGAGTTAATAGATACAAATCAAGAAAATATTGTAACTGGGGTACCCCAGTGGCTCAACCAATTAAGCACCTGACTCTTAATTTTGGCTCAGGTTGTGATCTAAGTGTGGTGAGATGGATTGCTGACTCTGTACCAAGTGTGAGCCTGCTTAACATTCTCTCTTCCTCTGCCTGACCCCGTCTACTTTCTCCACTGTTGCATGTGTGTGCACTCTCTATCTCTCTAAAAGAAAAAAAAGGAAAGAAAAGAAAATATTATAACTGAGATGACCAAAATATGGGTACTTAAATGGTTGGACATTGTTAGCGAAGTGTAAAAATCTATTTGAATTCAAAGCATAATGAGTCAGCTAACTTGTATTTCAAATACTCCTTCTAATTTGAATTTTTCATCCAATGGTCAAGAGTCTCCATCATCAAGAATTATACTAAAGAGGGAGTGGGTCACTAGGAAAGTCTGTATTCTGTATTGTTTTTGATTCCATATTATTCAATATGATTTTATAAGCCAATAAATAATCATGTCGACTAGAATAATAGTATTAGCTTGGAATGTGTAGGAGGGAAGCTTTGGGTCTAAAGCTAATGGCTTTGCATTATTTTATCAAGATACAGAAATCTTGGATCATTCTGAATCATAGTATTGGAGAGACTACACTGTTATATTAAAAGTGTAAATTGCAGATACAAGATAGTGGCAGATGAGCCCAGCAAGGGTAGGTAAGATGACTTAGTTGCTGTTTGGCATTACTGATAATATTGGTAATAGTAAACATTTAGAATTCTACTAACAGTACCCGATTTAGAATTATAGTTTAGAGATCTATCCCAGCTGTGTAAGGAAAGAACTGAACTATAACCATCCTAAAATTCTCCAAAAGACCTTAAGTTGCCAACTCCAAGCAGGGATCCTCACCAAAAACATACACTCTAGGTTCAATTCATCAGAGCTCCTCCAGAATCAATTGGGCAAGGGGGTACCTAGTGGGTTTGAACAGCTATGAAGTTGTATCAGGCCCTCTGCTAAGCACTTCATATTCCTTTATTTAATCCCCCCAAAATCACATGAAATTGGTGCTATTATTATCTTTATAGGCATGGAAGAATTTCATGGATTTCCCCATGTCACACCATCTATAAGAATCAAAATTAAGGTTATACTATGATCATCTTTGTCAAAATACCTGGTTAAGTTGTATGTACCTAGTACCATCCTCCATCTTCACATTTCCTCCTCTCCCCTCAGATATTTCTCAATTAAGATTAAGGAATCATCCATAAAACACACTTTTTAAAAAACTTTTTTAAAAAATTTATTTCTTTTCAACGTAACAGAATTCATTGTTTATGCACCACCCAGTGCTCCATGCAATACGTGCCCTCCATAATATCCACCATCTGGGTCCCCCAACTTCCCACCCCCCACCAGTTCAAAACCCTCAGGTTGTTTTCCAGAGTCCATAGTCTCTCATGGTTCATCTCCCCTTCCATAAAACACACTTTTAAGCCTCAAATGGAGAGGAAAATTTCCAAGCATATATGGTTTCCCTGAATTCCTATTGTAGTGTCTCAAAGAAAATATCTGCTGAAATACTGATGATTGGTCTTTATCATATAGTAGGAAATCCATATGCATCTCTACCACCATTGCAGGTTCCTTGAGGCTAGGGCCTTACTAATCTTGAATTTCCCTTGGAACTGAGAAAAATGGCCTCTCTGGAAGACACTTGACAAATGTGTTGACTGAATGTTTCAAGGTACAGGCAAAGCAGGAAATCAAGCTCACTTGATGGTGGCCAGGGCCCTTCTCAGGCAAAGCGTCATAGATAAACTCTGGGGGCCTTGCCTGCTGGGAGACAGACTAATGGTTGTTTCCATGTTCTAATGATGGGAAGACAGCTATGCATTAATCTTGGCTTTTAACAAATGGAAGTGAGAATATGGAACTCTTTGAAGAGAGTGCATTAAGTTACGTCCATAAATTTAGTTTTACTTGATCATAATGTAGTAGCATTAAATTGTACATAGAAAAGCAATCTGGTTTTCACAAATAAAGTTATATAAGTTTCTTTTTTTCCTTTTATTTGAATGCCGGTATAGCTAACATACAGTGTTATATTAGTTTCAGGTGTACAATATAGTGATTTGACAATGCCATATATAGTTACAGTAGTTTTTTTATTCCTGCCATAACAAATTCTTTTTATATAAAATGGATTCATAGAAATGTAGCATTTTGTGTCAGGCTTCTTTCTTTAGCATATTTTCAATGTTCATCTATACTGTAGTATGAATAAATAGTTTATTCATTTTTATGGCTGAATAATATTTCATTATATGGATATACCATTGTTTTCTTTATGCATTTATTAGTTGATGGACATTTGGGTTGTTTTCAAATTTTAACTGTTATAAATAATGCTGGTATGAACACTTACATACACATTTTTTGGAGGGGGAAATATGCTGTAGATCTCTTGGGTATATACCTAGAAGTGGAATTGGTGGGTCATATAGTAACTATGTTTAAATTTTTAAGGAATTGCTGACTAATTTTCACAGTAGTCCCACCATTTCATCCCTATTAGCAATATATAAGACAACTTATCCACATCAGGTCAATACTTGTTATTGTCTGACTTTTTAATTATAGTCATTTTGGTAGAGGTGAAGTGGTATCTTATTGAAGTTTTGTATTTTCCTAATGACTAATGATGTTGAGCTTCTTTTCATGTTGCTTCTTGCCTTTGAAGCACAAAAATTTTTGACTTTGATGACATCAAATTTATCCATTTTTTTCTTTAGTTGTTTGTGTTTTAGGTCATATCTATGAAAATGTTGTTTAATCCATGGTCATGCAGAATTAGATCTTTACATCTAAGAGTTTTATAGTTTTCCAATGAAGTCTTTGATACATTTCAAGTTCATTTCTACCTAAGGTGTGAGACAGAGGTCCAACTTCATTCTTTGCTTGTAGATATTCAGTTGTTCTAGCATCATTTGTTAAAATGACTTCTTTCCCTGGGACATCTGGATGGTTCTGTTGGTTGAGTATCTGACTCTTGGTTTCATATCAGGTCATGGTCTTGTGGGTGGTAGGATTGAGCCCTATGTCCAGCTCTGTGCTCAGTGGGAAGTCTGCTTGAAAGATTCTCTCTGCCTTTTTCCATCCACTCTTTCTCTCTCTCTCTCTTTTCCTCTCAAATAAATAAATCTTAAAAAATAAATAAATAAATAAATAAATAAATAAATAAATAAAGAAAATGTCTTCTTTCCCTACTGAATGGTCCTGGCTCCATTGTGAAAAATCAATTGACCATAAATGTATAGGCTTATTTCTGGACACTCAGTTTTAGGACATTGATTTGTAAGTCCATCCTAATGGCAGTAAAACATGGTTTTGATTACTGTAGCTTTGTAGTACATTTTGCAATTGGGAATTACAATGGTTCGATTTTGTCCTTTTTCAATATTCTTTAGCCTATTCTGAATATCATGCATATTTCCCATATTTTGGATCAGTTTGTGAATTTTTGCAAAAGCGACAGGTAAGTTTTGATTGGTATTGCATTTAATTTGGAGATTACATGGAAGAGTGTTGCTTTCTTAAAACTGTTAAGCCTTCTAATCTAGTATCATGGATGTTTTTCCATTTATTTAGGTCTTCTTCAATTTCTTTCAGTGATGTTTAGTTTTAAGTATTAAGCTTATTCCTACGTATTTTATTATATTTGGTGCTATTATTAAAGGAATAGTTTTATTAATTTCCTTTTTGGATTATTCATTATTGGTATAGAAATACACTAATTTTTGCAGAGTGGTCTTGTATTCTGTCATCCTGCTGAATTTGATAATTGGCTATATATTTTTTATTATTCCTTAGAATATTCTAAATGCAATATTATGTCATCTGAAAATAGGGGTAGTTTTACTTCTTTCTTTCCAATTGGGATGCCTTTTAAATTCCTTTTACTTGTCTAATTGCTTTAGCTAGGACATACACTGCAGTGTTGAATAAAAGTGGCAAAAGCAATAGTGAGCATCCTTGACTTGATCCTGGTATTACAAAGAAAGCATTCAGTCTTTCCATCTTAAGTGTGATGATAGCTGTGAGTTTCCCATAGAAGTCATTTATCAGGTTCAGGAATTTCCCTTCTATTTCTGATTTATTGAGGTTTTTTTTTTTAAATCATGAGAAAGTATTAGATTCTGTCCCATACTTTTTCTGTGTCTGTTGAGATAATATGGTATATTATGTTGATTGACTTTCATATGTTGAACCAACCTTACATTCTTGGGATAAATCCCACTTAGTCATGGCATGTTCTCCTTTTTGTATGTTTCTGAATCACTTTACTAGTATTCCCTTGAGGATTTTCATAAAGGATATTGATCTGTAGTTTCTGTTTCTTGTGATATGTTTGGTCTTACAGAAAAAGTTGGGAAGTGTTTCTTCCTTGCCTGTATTTTGGAAGAGTTTGTAAAGAACTTGTGTTAATTCCTTAATGTTTATTAGAACTCATCAGTGAAGACATTTTGTTCTGGAATTTTCCTTGTGGGAAAATTGTGGATTGCTAATTAAATTATCTTGTTCTTGGTATGTTCAGATTTTCTATTCCTTCTTGAATCAGTTTTGTTAGTTTCTTGTTTTTCTAGGATTCTTCCAAACCATCTAGAATATTTAATTTATTAGCATACAAGTGTTCGGAATATTCCCTTATCTTTTTATTTCTGTAAAGTCAGTAGTAATGTTTCCTTTTTTAGTAATTTGAGTCCTCTATTTTTCTTGGTAAATATAGTTAATGGTTTGTCAATTTTATTGATCTCTTCAAAGAACCAACAATTTGGTTTTGTTGATTTTCTCTCTTGTTTTCTATTCTTAGTTTATTTTTTTCTTCCCTAATTTTATTACCTCCTTTATTCCATTTTTTAAAAGATTTTATTTATTTGAGAGAGAGTGAGAACAAGAGAGATCACAGAGGGAGAGGAAGAGGAGAAGAAGGCTCACTGCTGCACAGGGAACCTAATGTAGGGCTCAATCCCAGGACCCTGAGATCATGACCTGAGCTGAAGGCAGACGATTAGCTGACTGAGCCATCGAGGGGTCCCTGCTCTGGATTTTAATTTGCTCTTCTTTTTTAGTTTCTTTAAAGTAGAAGGTTAGGCTATTCATTTGAGAGCTTTCTTTTTTAAAATTAGGTTTTTACAGTTGTAAATTCCCCTCTAAACAGTGTTTTCATTGCATATCATGAATTTTGGATATGCTGTTTTCATTTTCACTCATCTTGAAGTGTTTAATAATTTCCCTTATGATTTCCTCTTTGATCTATTGATTATTTAGAAATGTGTTAATCTTCACATATTTCTGAATTACTCAAATTTCCTTCTGTTATGGATTTTGTTTGCAGAATACACTTTGAATGATTTCAAATATTTTTAGGTGTATGGAAACTTGTTTTATGACCTAATATGTGATCTATTTTGGAGGAAGTTCCATGCACACTTGAGAAGAAGAATGTGTGATCTGCATTCATTAGGCAGAGTGTTTGATAGATGTTTGGTCTAGCTGGTTTATAGTTTTGGGCAAGACTTCTACTTCCTTGCGGATGTTCTGTCTTGTTGTTCTACCCGTTAATGAAAGTGGGATATTATAGTCTCCAACTGTTACTGTTGCATTGTCTATTTTCCCTTCATCAGTTTTTGCTTCATGTATTTCAGTGCTCTATTGTTAGATTCATATATGTTTATAATTATACCTTCTTGATGGATTGTTTTACATTATAAATTGTAATTTTTTGTCTCTAGTAATAATTCTTGTCTTAAAGTCTAATTTTTTTCTCCAATTTATTTATTTTCAGAAAAACAGTATTCATTATTTTTTCACCACACCCAGTGCTCCATGCAAGCCGTGCCCTCTATAATACCCGCCACCTGGTACCCCAACCTCCCACCCCCCCACCACTTCAAACCCCTCAGATTGTTTTTCAGAGTCCATAGTCTCTCATGGTTAAAGTCTAATTTTGTATGATATTGTGTACCCACTCTAGGTTTCTTTTGATTATTGTTTACATAGTATATCTTGTTTCAACATTTCACTTTGAACCCACTTGTGTCTTTGAATCTAAAATGTGTCTCTTTTAGACAGCATGTATTTGGATCATATTATTTTTAATTCATTCTGCCAATATCTGCTTTTTAATTAGAGAGTTTGATTATTCACATTGAATGCAATTATTGGTAAAGAGGTAAAAAGGATTTGTCATTTTATTGTTTGTTCTCTGTATGTCTTGTATCTTTTTTGTTTCTATATTCCTCCATTACCATCTTCTTTTGTGTTAAATAGATATGTACCATTTCTATTGTACCATTTTAACTGCCTTTTCTTATTATGTATTTTTAAATTTATTTTCTTAGTGATTGCCATGGGGATTATAATAAACACCTTAATTTATGACAATCTAGTTCTAATACCAATTTAAAGGACAAAAACTTTGCTGCAAATATGTTCATTACTCTTCTCCTTGATACTAATTTTGTCACAAATTACATCTTCATACATGTGCATATCAATAATGATTTATAACAATTGATTTATGAAGTTGTCTTTTAAATCAGATAGAGGGAAAAAAAGTAGTGAGAAATACAAAGTACATTATTACTGTCTTTTAATTTGACTATACAGTTACCTTTACTAGTGTTCTTTATTTCTTCAGGTTGAGTTGAGTTACCATCTAGTGTCCTTTCATTTCAACCTGAAGAATTCCCTTTAGTATTTCTTGTAAGGCAGACCTATTATCAAAAAACTATCAGTTTTATCAATAACAATAGACTCAGTTGTTTGTTTATTTAGAAATGCTTAGTTTTGGTTTGTCTATTTTTTTTCTTATTTTCTTATTTTTCCTTCATTTTTATAGGATAGTTTTATTGCCTATGAAATTCTTGATTGACAGTTTTTTTCCTTCAGCAGTGTGCATGTTATCCCTCTGCCTTTTGGACTCCATGCTTTCTGATGAGAAATCAGCTGCTAATTGTGTTAATGACCACTTATACATGATAAGTCACTTCTCTCTTGCTGCTTTCTAGATATATTTGCCTTTGAAGAATTTGTTATTAGGCATGAATCTCTTGAGTTTATTCTAGCTGGAATTCATTGAACTTCTTGGATTTATAGGTTAATACTTTTCATCAAATTTGGGAAGTTTCCTATTATTAATTCACATATTCTTTCTACCCCTTTCTCTGTTTTCTCCTGAGACTACCATTATGTGTATGTTTCTGTGCTTCATGATGTTCTAGAAGTTTCTGAGGCTTTGGTCACTTTTTAAAATTCATTTTTGTTTCCACTCTTTAGACTGAACAATCTCAGTTGACCTGTATTCAGGTTTGCTGATTCTTTCTTCTGTATTCCCAAATATGGTGTTGGGTCTCTCCTGTGACTTTTTCATTTATTATACATTTCAACCCCAGAATTTCTATTTTTTAAATTTTTATAATTTATATCTCTTCATTAATGATTTTTATTTAGTAAGACATCATTATTATACTTTTCTTTAATTTTTTAAGACATGGTTTACTTTAGTTTTTTGAATATACTTAAAATGTCTGACTTAAAGTCTTTGTATAATAAGTCCAACATCTGAGTTTTTGCAGAGACAGTTTCTGTTGATTGCTTTTTTGTTGTTGTTGCTGTATATTGTTCATACTTTCTTGTTTCTTTGTATGTATTTTCATTGTTTCTTTGTATGTATTTTCATTTCATTTCATTTTCATTACTTGAAAACTGGACATGTTATATGCTATATTGTTCTCTAGAAATCACATTTTTCCCTTTCCCCAGGGCTTGTTGATGTTGCTGCTTGAGGTAATTGTTGTCATCTGTTTAGTGACATCTGAATTATTCTTTAAAGTTTATGTTATTTGTCATGCGTGGCTATTGAAATCTCTGCTCAGTTTTCTCAGTAGTCAACTAATGATTGAAGAGAGATTTTCTAAAATGTCTAGAATGACAAGACTGTCCATCTTTGCTGAGGGCTCTGCATGTGTTTGGGGGCATATCTTCAACACTGGACCAGGCAGTTGACAACTCTGCCTTAGCCTTCAGTTCCTGCTTGTGCAGACCCTCAAGGTTAGCCATAAATGAGTGGTTAGGGCCTTCTCAGGTTGTTCCTGAACACATGCACAGACTTATACATATACAGGGGCTTCTAGGACTCCTAGGAATATGTTGGAGATTTTCAAAGCCCTTATGACATTTCATTGCCCTTTTAGGCATCCATTATGGAGGGGTGGACCAGGTGCCACCTGACTATCTCTTTGCCCCTCTTTTTTTCTTCATCTTACTTTCATGGCTTAGCATTATCTCCCCAGCTCCAACTTGTCATAGTGGGACTGGCTCTCTGGGATATGAACTCCAAGTGGCCTCTGCCTTCTTCTGGACAACATGCCCAGCAGATTAGTGCCATCAGTTTGGCTGACTGCATGTGTTTCTGTTTGGTTTTTGCCTGCAGATATTTGTTGTGCTTTTTTAAATGTCATGCATTTAAATATTTTTCTATCTTTTAATATATTTTATCTTTTATTGCTATGTTTGGGATGTTGGCAAGGGAAGAAGAGGGGTAAACAAGAAATTATGATGTCATATTGACTAGAAGTTCTCTGAATTTTTCAAGTTTGTCTCATATCAGTGATTTAATTTTCTGCAAGTTATTGTGCTTTACTCCCCAAAGAGGGATTTTAATTCTATCATTGTTCTTTCCATGTCTATGAAAGCTGATTCTATTTTATCATCTTCTTGGTGATTTAAGATGTTCTCTACTCATAGATTTTTGTTCCCATTTTATAGAAGCTTTTTTCTCCTTCTCCTCCTTCCTCATCCCTATCTTCTAAATCTTTGTTTTCATCTTCTTTTCTTAAAAAAAATATTTTATTTATTTATTTGACAGGGAGAGAGAGATCACAAGTAGGCAGAAAGGCAGGCAGAGAGAGAGGGAGGAAGCAGGCTCCCTGCTGAGTGGAGAGCCTGATTCGGGGCTCCATCCCAGGACCCTGAGATCATGACCTGAGCTGAAGGTAGAGGCTTTAACCCACTGAGCCACCCAGGCGTCCTGTTTTCATCTTCTTGTCTTCTACCTCCTCATTCTTCTTTCTTTAAAAAAATTTTTTTTAGCAGAAAGGAGTTTGTTTCTGACTAGGGGTGTAAATAGTCTCCATAGGTCTAATCTTTACCTTGATCATACAAATTGCAATTTTTACTGTTTTATAATAATCTTTTCAATGGCCTCATGTAGCTTTTTCTGTTCATTCAGCCTTAAACAAGAAGAAATTTCCCAGGTTTGGTGTTTGTCAACAGTTGGTTATTTAGAAAGCATTTGGCTCATTTGTTAGCCCTCATGAAGCTGAAAGTGCACAACTAGACCAATTTCTACCCTTAAGCATTCATTTTGTCTGGCATTGCTGGGCACATACAGGATCTTTTTCTTTTTCCATTTCCTGATTCTTTTATACTTTTAAGATATTTAACACATTAAAAACTATTTAAAAAATCCTTCACATGGCTTCCAGTATTTATCTTGCTTTGATCTATAACCTTTATCATTTTTTTCTTGTATTGTACCTTCAAACATGCAAAGCACCACTTCCAGTCTTAATTTTCCCTAATCATTTTCTAGAAGTTGAAGTCTCAAAATATGCATCAGGGAAAGTGGACAGAAGGACAGGAGTACAGCACACCAGTTGACTTAAAAAGTGGCATCCATTTAATGAAGGGTTGGCTGCTGAGTGTTTTGATTGGTGTAGTTTTTTAGTTTCTCAGCCACAGGGCAGACAGATGGAGAGGAATATATTATTTCCCTATTTACCTTTTTGATGGCAGGTGTCATTGGTTTTCAGCTGCATAGCTCTGCCAGGTCCTCAGTTTTGTTTTTCACTGTAGCATCATTGGGGGGGGCACATTTGAGGATATTATTCCCACATGCTAGAAAAAAAATCATCATTACCTTCCTTAATTTTTGGGAAGTATAAATTTTAGGTTTTTTTTTTTTTTTCAGTCTCTTCATGAATCAGCTTAGAGAAATGTTGGGAGAAGACAGATCAGAACCAAAGCCATTTAAAATGAAAGTCATACAGACAAATCCAAATTTCTAAGAGCCAATTCTGATTTCTTGGTGGTGGTCCTGGAGTTTTGCTGTGTTCTCAGATTTTCAAGATTCTTGTGATCTAAACACACTCAGGCTTCAAATCTCCTTCTCTATAGGACCCCCAAGGGTGTTTTATGCGGGAAAAACTTTAGATGCTACCTTTTTGAGAAGAAGTTGGAAAAGTGAATTTGGGAGTTTAAAAATAAAGTTTGAAAATTTGTCATGAATTTTAAAATGATGAGCTTCACCAGCTGGGGATGTTTAAACTCTTTCATGACTGGTAGACATGAATGTCAGAATGAGTAATCGGAATGGACACTGTGCTGAATGCCTGGACGGGGCCCTGGGGCCCTGAAAGGTCAGGTATTTATTCTTTTGTTGTTGGATCATGAGGGAGTTGAAGGAATCATAAGGGAGGGGCCAGAGATGCAGATGAGGGAGGGAGTGTGGGTCCACTTCTTGAGGTGCAGACCAGTGACTATTTTCCAGTGTAGAAGTATTTCAATATGGTAACAGCTGGCGTGCCGGGAGCGGTACACAGAAGCTAAACCTCAGCCCCAGCCCTGGATTCTAAACACTGTGTGGACAGGGACCACACCCTCTTGCTCACTGTGTTATCCTCAGATCCTCCTTCAGCACCTGTTTTATGATAAGGAAATAATATGTGTGGAATAAATAAGCAAAAAGGCACCAAATAAATACACACATAAGTATGTTCCTCACCCAAATGAAAGTTTATAGGGACAGTGGCAGACACTGTCCTATCAATAAAATATGCGCCCCCCCCCTCTTTTTTACTTTCACAGAAAGAACTCTGAAAATACACTTAGGAAACACAATTCAGTTACTATCCTCAGGAGAAAAGCCCACTGAATAAACTCTGGGTGTGGTGGCTAACACAGCGCCTAGCACCTGTGGGAGCCAGTACTGTCAAGAACAGCAGTGAGGATAATCACGGCATTTTCGCTGCACTTGCTAAATACATTTTTCAGCCAGAGTTAACAAGCAAAGCAGTCGTCTGAATATTACCATTCATGTTCTTCTGGAAAATATTTTCCATGCCTCTGGATGAACGTAAGGGTGAACCGAAGGCAGGCAAACATCCCTTTCAGGTGTTGCCTGGTTTATACCCAGCGCTCCCTCACTGCCTACTGTCCACCCCCACCCCGTGCAAAAGGACACCATTAATATGCAACTTTGGGAAATGCCCCCAGGCCCAAGCAAACCCACACCCTCGGAAAGAAAGAAAGAAATTCCTTGACCGGTGGCGCGCTGGCCTCCGAGAAGCAATCTGCTACTGTGGGCTCCTGAGCGTTCCGCGTTCCCCATTCGCCCCCAGTCTAAGCGGCCCGTATGGGCAATCATAGCACTTCATTGTCCAGTAGCATCATTACAATATTGTTATCATCTGAGCTGGAGTCTGACACTTTCTCTAAGACCTTTCAAATAACCCCTTTACTAGGCTTCAGTACCAAACCATTCAGGGCAAATCTCTGCTTTGTGCTTGTCAGCCTTAATAGACTGGATGTCACTTGAGCCCGTAAAAAGTGTCTGCTCCTCAACTGTCAGTCAGTCCTGGTGGTGTCAGCGGAGAGCGTGGCTGGAGCCGGCTGGATTAGAGGGTAGTTACCAGAGCTGTCAGATTACTGACAGCCTGACACCCACACTTCCAACTTCCTCTGACTGTATTTGGTTTCCGTTGAGCTCTCTGGACCTTTCTTAAGGTGGATCCCTCCACTGGAAACAGATCATAATTTGGCGAGCATCTTGTGAAGTTGGGCTCTTTTCTGCCGTTATGATTTGTGGAAAGCATCTTTATTTTGAGCAGCATTTCGAGCTCATGAATATTTTTAAACCCATTTCAGCAGAAGATGTCATTTCTTTATACTTTCCAAGTTCATGGAAACTCTGTGGGTGTGCGTGCATGCGTGCGTGTGTGTGTTTCAATTTTATTGTCCTAGTTGGTCAGAGATACATCATCTGGACTGAAATGCCCCTTCTTAACTCTTCCGCATCTACAATGTTTCCATCCTCTTCCGTCATACATTCCTTCGACCCTTTGTGCTTGACCGGAAGCTCTGTTTGAGCATGTTGGTGGGGGAGTGTATGCAGAAGTGTTGACTTCTCTATGAATGCGGATATATATTCATACCTAATGAAAGACAGCTAACGGCTGAAGCAGGAAGAACAAATTGGCAACTCTCCAAACCGTGCCTTAGTTAATATTCACCTTGAATGCAGCCAATTAGTGAATGAAGTGTCTCCCTCCTTCCCTTTCTCCCTCTTTCCAGTTTTCATCCCCTGTTTTTCTTCCTCCCTCTCTTTTTTCCCCCTCCTTTCCTTCCTTGCACACTTGGTCAGTGTTTGCCATCTTGCAGTCTCCATGCTGGACACCAGGCACACGACAGCAAATGTGTCTACACTTCTGTCCCAAGTTCACAACTGCCTGGTCACGTTGCTCAGGTACGTATGAGTTTCACAGGCTTTTCTTTCTGACCAGGGATGAGAGATTAATTAACACTTTCATTTACTTAGGCAATAATCAAGGCTGATGGGCTTTTATTAAACCAGGCTTTGGGACCAGAAATGCAACTTTTGCACAATCTCATATTTGCTTACTGTTTAAACCGGCCAAAAGGATTAAACTTATGTCCTCGGTTGGATGCTGTGTGGTTATAGGGGCAAGAAAGCACTAGGCTTCAGAGGACCCAGTTGTACTGGGAAAGTTACTTTATCTTGTTGAACCTCATTCAGCTATCTTTTCTTACAATTAGGGATAGTGATATTATCTGCCAATCTCCTAAGTTTGGTCTGTAGTCCCTATGTGACTGACCATACACATGAAAGCACTTCAGACTGCAAAGTACCACAAGTACAAATGGTGATCATAGTAATATTACTCTATATGGTTATATAACAGATTGAAATCGACCCTGGCTTATTTAGATTATTTTACTTATTCTTATTTCCTTGGCCACATATATTTTGCTTTTATTTTTCTAGCATATAACCTCAGGGCTAAAAATATGCTCCTCTATAAAAATAATAGATTATGTATTTTTAAACTTATGAACTCACACTCACATCATCGTTGGTCCTTTCTGGTCTTGACTATGCTCTATAGAGTGTTGTGGCTTTTTAAGACCATTGTCGTTTTCAACGACCCTACCAAAAATGGTTCAAATTAAAATGAGTCCATATCTACTTCCATTGCTAGGAAATTTCATACTCCTTACAGGTCTAGAAACTTGACAGAATAAAGTTCAAACCAGAGACTAAAAAATGTAGTAAATATATGAGAAAGGCAGGGGGTGGAAGAGGCGGTACAAGAACTTTATGTTTTCAGTGCCAAAGCCAAAGACATATTTTTTTCAGCACTTCCTCTTCATTCCAAAAAAAAAATTTTTTTAAATAAAAAGACCCTTATATTTCACCCAATTAAATGTTGGAAAACAGCCTTTCAATATTATTTACAAGCATCCAGAAGTTTTAAATTCAACAACTCTCCCACATTCTCGCTTTGCTCTGACACACATTCTTTATACTGGGTGCCGCTGAGGTTGTCTATGCGGTGCCACAATGACCATGACTTCCATTCTTCAACTCATGCAGTGAAAACCATCACATCCAACACATAATAAGTGGGCTGTGAAAACATTTCATTTGCAAACCAAGTGTTCTGGCCACATTTTTGCTGAACTTCCCAGGCAAGGATTCCATTCTGTATCAGTAACTTAAATGCTTTTTCAGACCCAGTTCCTTCCTGAGTGGCACTCGTGAATGAAGGCCTGCAATGTGCAAGGCGACTGTCTCAGATAAGGATTCACCTGTGGCCCTAAAGCTGAGAAAGACAGCTGGCTGGTGGAGAAACAGAACCCCCACATAGCATGGCACCATGATTAATTAGTGAGGGACTAGATTGGCTCTCAGTAAAAACCTCCACCTCATTTCTCACCCAGCAGCTCTGAGTGTGTTCTTCACATCCCCTTCTCATCTCAACTACAGCCTTAATTCCAAAGTTCAAAACTCTCAACACCATATTTGTGGGCAAAGTAGGTGGTGTAGGCCTAGTGTTTTCTACTACGGACTCTGCCATAAGCAGGTATCCCTGAGTTCCCATCCTGACTCTATTCATTTACCAGCTATATGACCTTGAACCTCAGTTTCCTTGTCTGTAAGAGAGAATGAGTTACAAGATTTAAACTGGGTTAAATGAGATATTCCTGTAAATCTGGTCTAGTGGCTGGGACGGAGTCAGTGCCTAATGAATGCTGGCTATTATTACCATTTATTACAACTGCTTTTTGTCTTCTCATTTACATAGGCTTTGAGTTCCCTAAGACTATGAAAAGCTGAAGACACCTTCAAGATATTAGTCTTGTGCCTACTTGACTCTGCACAATGATACATTTCTAATCATTCATTCATTCATCCTTGCATTTATTTAATTCATGTGTTTAACAAATATTTCAAGATCTGCTGTGTGCCAGGCACAAAGCTAGATGAAAAGTTACAAAGATGAAACTTACTTGCCCTTCAGGGATTCCTGGCTGAGTGGAGTAGGCAGAGATGTTAACATTGCTACAGGAATGTCATCAGAGCTATAACAGGGATATGAAAACGTGCTGCAAAGAGCTTTTAGGAAGTCGCATTTCTTCTACTAGAAATGTCAGAAAAGGCTTCCAAGGAAAGACACCTCTGAAGCGAATCTGGGAATTACTCTGTTGAGTCTAACAGGGAAAAGTGTTTTATGCATATGCAAAGACATGACCAGACTGTAATGGGGGCTGGGGTGGGGGGCCTGGGATAGTGGGAACGCCGCAGCTATCCATGCTGTGGGGGACAGCAAAAGGCAGGTCAACTAACAAAGCCCTGAACCCAGGGCTTTCCTCAAAGTTTAGGGATCTGTTGACAATTTTGAGCAAGGGGATGATAGGATCAGTATATTTCAGAAATGCCATGCTGAATGCGGAGTGAAGGGTGTATTTATTTATAATAAGAATAAGACTGACAGGGAGATCCCAAAGGCCAGAGACAGGGAAAATGGAGAGGAGGGAATGAATCCAGAGACGTGGAAGAAGAGAAGGAGGATACAACACGGCTTTTGGAGAGACAGGCCTTGGGAGTGAAAGGAAGCAGGCGCTCATGATGGTTTCAGGATTCTGACTCAGGTGACCCGAGAGAGAGTGGCGTCTTCACCAGGACGGCAGATATGATGGGGGGGGGGGCTAGTTTAGAGGGAGAGTGGAAGGGTGAGGAGGGGCAGGGCCCTGGATAGATGAGTTTATAGTCTGGGGCCGGTTAAACAAAACGTGTCCACGGGAATTTAGTGAATATGCTCAAAAACATGTGACACTTAAGTGAGAGCTTGAGAAGAGAATGTGGGGCTTGGTGGTTGAAGCCATTGTTGTGGAGGAGGCTGACAGGAGACGGCAGCCGAGAAGGGCACTAGCCAAGGACGGGGATGGAGCTTCTGAGAGGCCAACATCAGGGAGAATGCAAGCAAGGAGGACCTGGGCAGAGCCCAAGAAGTGCTGGGAAAGCAGAGAGTGCTGGGGAAGCCACATGGATGGTGGTGAAGATAGGGCAGAAGGGTGGCAATTTGTATTTCTATGAGAAATTCTAGACGCTGAGGGTCTTCAGAGTGAAAGATTGCCAACAACCCCAGTGAGAGGAAGTTCCCTATTTCTGAGGGGTGACAGGATGCTGTGTGGAGGGGTCAGAAGCTTGCGAGGGTGGAATGAGCAGGACAGGCTGAGAACAAGAGGCAGAGGATCATAGGGCCGTCAGGTTCTTGCTTTAGGGTTACAATGTCACCTCTTTGCATCAGACTTCATCTCTCTACCTACCCACAGACCTGCTCGTGGCTTGTAAATCTTTAAGCCCGTTTCTTCCCCCATAATAAATGGAAAGAATTCACAATTTGTCATCTCCCAGTATCCCAGGTGGCTCCAGAAAGTCCCGGAGAGCTTCCTTTACATACTTGTGTTCGGAAACCTCCTTCCAAACTGATTGCATCACTGCCTCCTGGAGAACCCAACAGGTATGCTACCTGCCCCTTGCCCCCTTGCCTCACCCTACTTTCTTGTTCGCAGCAGGCAGGAGGGACGAGCTGCCTGGAGCCAGCAGCTGAGGCATCCAGACACACCGTGTCTCCGAATAGCACCTTGCGCTGCCTTCCCCAAACTGTGCGAGCGCCTGCCCGGGCTGAGCAGTGAGAGAGAGAGACATCTGTGATATCTGATGACAATCATCTCTGATTAGACTGTCACTACACCGCACAGGCAAGCCGGGGCCACAGCTAATTAGCCATGTGAGGCCAGCTCTCTGTTTACTGGAACTGTACTAACAAGTTGCAGCTTTTGCAATGCAGACGAGTCGTCGCACATCTGCCAACCAGGAACCCTTCGCTCCAACAGTTTAGGGACAGAGCGGCTCCTTCCCTGGTACACTGAAACCGTGAAACGTGAAAGTCTGTGCTGGGAGCCGCTTTGTGTCTGTGTCTCCACCTCCCCGTAAGCTGTCGCTTCCAGACGTAGTAGTAGAATAAACTGCTTTATACCATCGGATATTATTTGAAGTGGGTTTGTTCTTTTAAGCGAACATCTCTTCCTTTTGTTTTTTTGCAGTTCTCAAGCTAGGTCAGGGCATCAGCTAAGTCTGAGAAATGTAGCTGTGACTGGCCTTCTCATTTGAGCTAAAAGGTGAAAGAAGCAGAAAAAAAACCTAGAAGTTTAATGGATATTAAGGACACAAGATCTAGCTTATCCCATGGGTGTTGGATAAAGTCGATCTATTGTTCTGAAACATAATGCATGTAAGGCTATATTTCCAATTGTTGCTAGAGAACCAGTACAGTTGGAAGTACTCTTAAAATATTTTTCTAAGCTTTTTTTTCAACATGAGTGAAAATTTCCATGTACGTTCTCATTTGCCCATGAGAAGGGTTTCTCCAAGAACTTTAAGAAATTATATGCTATTCTGTAGCTTTCATTTCCTTTAGAAACAAGTGATCTAACTCATAACAAATGTGGGGGGAGTAGAAAGCTGGAATATTTTGCCAAGTTAATGAAAATTAGCAATATCAGTCTTTGAATTACTGTCAGAAGCTCAAACCCTTATGAATGGATTCATTTTTTCATATGGCAAATCTACCACTTCCTCTTAACAATCCCCATTTTAGGTCAGAATAAGATCAGCGTTTTTGCTAAATTCCTATTCTCCTTCCCTTAGAACCAGTTTGTTCGGAGACTTTCTGAAAACAGAATTTCAGCACAATTCTAAAAGCCTGCATGTTGTTATATAAGTGGGGGGAGTGTTCCTGGGCTCTTCACACTTGAAACTGATAAATATTTTTATTCATTCTCCGATGAAAACCACGGATTATGCATCTTGAAAATATGTGTGGAGTTTCTGGCACCATAGCATAAAACGCAGTCTACTGGGAATATAAGTATTTTCAATAAAGTCTATTATGGATATGACATTGAATTTGGGTGCTGTTTAAAACTTATTTATTCACATTTACCCTCAAAAGCACATTTCAGAATGGCTTTAAAGAAACCTCCCCATTTAGAAATTCAAAAAATGTCTTCGGCATGTTCGTTCATTTTGTTTATGTCCATAATTTAAAACAAGCAAACTTTTTCCTCTTAATGAAAGCATGCGTGCGCATGGGTTTTTTTTTTTTTTTTTAAACTTTAAACAAAATTCCCTCTCCAGGTGGAAAGTTGATTACCAATCTTGGGTCTGGAGGTAAATTTTACAGCTGTTTTAAACCCATGAAAAGCGGGTCTTATATGAGAAGTGCTGACACCACCTATCCGCAACGTATGGACATGAACTATGCCGCTGTAATAAGCAGGCATTATGTATGTGTAAAAATAATGAGAGGCCGTGTCTGAAGAGAGTTAATGTAAAATGCTAAGCAATTACAGTTGGTTACACAGTATAGGTTAATATTCCTTCATATAGCTGCACTTTTTTCTTCTTTTGTCCTCCAGAACTCCTAATGAAAATTTGAGACCTGACTGTAATGATAAGCAGCCATTCACACGTCCTCTGTGTCAAGGCTGTTGCATTAATGCTTCCCTTCATATAACATTTTGCATAGCCTAAAGCATCTATTAAAATCCTTTGTAAAATTCATGAAACAAAAGTGGTGGGTTGAGTCTAGGGGGAGAGAAAGTAAGCTGCTTATTAGCAAAAAGTCAAAAACACAGGGCCAATTACAGATCCGCACAAGCAGGGCTAAGGACCAGCGCGGGGAGTAATTCTTTCTTCAGCCCAATGGGCTCAAGCGAGGGGCAGGTTGGGTGAAAACACAGCAACCGTCGGAGCAGTAATTAAACGGCGATGTTTGCCGTTCGAAACAGCTCTATAACAACGGAAGGAAATGCTCAACTGACGCCATTGTCTGGCCTCACAAAGATGCTAAATTGGAAGGATTTAGGGCTGCTCCCTGAAGAAGAGGCTGGAGGTAGTGAAGAGGAGCAGGGGCTCCGGAGATATGTAAAGAACCTGTTTGGTATTTCCAATGTTATAAATTAGATTTTTAAAAGAGAGCGAGAGAGAGTGGGGGAGCCTTCCTACCAGCCCGGCCACATAAAACCGAATAAACCACAATAAGATTGCCCTTTCTCTGTTATAAACTTGGCATTAAGCCTGTCATGTTCAATGACAGCCTACTAGGCCGCATGCTTTACCCTTTGGAACTTGAAAGATTGGCAGGTGTCATGATTTCCTTAACATAAAAGACCTTGAAGATAATGTTCACCATGCACACTTATATGTAACTCCACTCTCTGAGTTACGGAATCACTGGGTGAGCCTTCCAGGCAGGCTGGTGGTGTGGGGGCTCACCACAAGTAGATTTGGCCTGAGGACAATGTTTACTGCCAAAGGAGCTTGCGGTCAAGGCCGTACTTTTATGATTTGCTTTAGCAGCCTAAACGTGCACCATTTACAATAATGAGCTGCTTTGTAGAGAGCGACTCTCTGAGAGCATTGCTACTTTTCTTTGCAACGCTGAATGTAACCAGAATGGCTCTCCTCTGACTTAAAGCTAAGAAGCAGGGTTCCATTTAAACAATAATCCCCTCTCTTTGCAACCACCCACCCCAGCCAGATTCTTCCAATAACTCCAAGAGAAAAAAAAAAATCAACATTGAGGGAAACACAAGTCCCTATTGAGTGGACAGTTCTAGTTCAACGGGCATCACCTAATGGCACCTGTTTGTTACCAACCAATGTCACTTTCAAATAAACAAATGAGTCTTTACAGTGGCCACAATGAGACTCTGGCTTTCCCTGCCCCCCCCAACCCAAAGAGAGAGAATGAGTAGTTAGCTAGGTACTAACTGTTTAACAAAAATAACTTCAAGTAAGAAATCCAATAAATCTTTCCCCATGCGTTTTAAGCTTTTTAGTGTAGAAACAATTAAACATACAAAAAGAGACAGAGTAATATAATAACTCCCATGTACTCATCACCCGGCTTCAACCAATATCTTCTCATGCTCATGGCCAATCTGGTTCATGCGCATTTCCACCCCTTCCCCACCCTGCACTGTTTTGAAGCAAACCCTAAGCATTTTTTTCATTTATCAGACCTGCAAACATCCCAGCAGGTATCTCTAAAAGATAAGAAGCCCTTGGTATTTTTTTAATAGGTCAAGGAAATATTTGAGCCTCACATCCTTTAAGACTTTTGTGGACATGTTTTCCCATGAGCTGCATTTCTCAAAATAGTACCATTCTACCACATGCTGGAAATACGAAGAGAAATTCAAGAGGATGGCTAGTCTCTGGTTTGTTTCAGAGAAGAGTTTTCCTCACTGATTTGAGGGATACAGGTAGCCAAACTTTTTTTTCTGTGAGCTGTTGTCTTATTATTTATAAATGATCACTTCCAGCATTCAAATGAAATTCCATACTTTGAGGTATCTATCTTCATAGACATTGTCTTCACAAAAAGTTTGATCCAAATGTATGTACTGACCACTTGCTACATGCCAAGCTCTGTTAGATAAAGGAAGAAAGAAACTGCTAGGCAGGGAATGCAAGATATATGAAATAGACTTATCCCTCTCACACTGACCTTCAGACTCTATTGCCATCTCTTAGGGATATGCTACTCAATTGCCTTCTATACTGGTAAATGATGCTACAAGAAGAACTGTTTCTTTTTCTTTTTCCTTTTAAAAGGGTAAAATCCTGCCCTTTCCAGCCCCTATACCACTGTTTTCTCCTTAATTGCCCCCAAAGATAAATCTGCTCCTCAGATGTAAACTTTGATATACTCCCTGCTCATTGGTGGAGAGGCTCACCACCCAAGCCTTGCAAACAAAAAGAGATTTATGAATAAATACATCTATGAATAAGTAATCACACAAAAGTGAATTACTGTGTTTGTAAAAATGTGGTATTTTATGCAGATTTTTTAAATTAAAGAAATCATTTTTTCTCCTTTGGTTTCCTACAATTATATTCTCAATAATTAGCCAGAAAATACAACTTCTTTTTTTTTTTAAATACAACTTTTAAATTGCAACATTTTACCTCTGATTTCCTTCAAGAACCAGAAGGGGTAGAATTGCTTATTTGACATGACAAAATGATGTGATTTTTTTAAAGGAGAGGAAGATATTGACTCTTTCAAAAAGTTTTGTTGTGATATATAAAAGAACATTAGGAATATAAATTTGAGTTGCAAATCACACTGAAATGAGCACCCATGAATTTACCAGTCAATTCAAAACTACACCACTGCTGAAACCTTCAGGAACTCCTGTGTGGCCCTACCCCATTTCCTGAGACAACCTCTATCCTGAACTTTATATTTATATCAGTTAATAGATTCTTAAGAGTATAATTTTGCTATATATAACTGCAATTATTTAGCCCTCCTTATTTGGGGGTTTCTTATCATATCATATGTAGTCCTTTGGAACTTTCTTTTCTCACTCAACATTTATCTCAAAGATTCATTCATAAGGAGTGTGCCTGTACATATCCATATTCCCCTGCTATATAATACTCCATCATACAAATATAACACAATTATTTAACGATTCCCATCAGTGGGCACTGAGTGGTTACAAGTGTTTCTGTTTGTTTGCTATTTTTGCAGACATTGCTGCTATGAACATTCTTGTCCTGGTCTCCTTGTGCACAAATGCAAGAATTTCTCCAGCACTGAGTTTTCTTCCCTCCTGAAAAATCCCAAGAACGGCAGTGGGGGAATGCACTGCTTCCCCTCCTGCTCTTAAAGCTGTATTACGCTCCACTAATGAAATTAATTTCAAGTGAAAAGGTATATAGTTCTTAAATTATAGCTTTTATGTAGGTAGGGCAGTGGGATGATGGCCAACAGCAGGAAGATTCTGCATGGATTGAACCACAAAGCCCTTGAGCTGGGAGAATGAACCAAGAGAGATAGGTCAGAGGTTTCTGAACAGAAGAACCCAAACACCTGCTCAAGGCAACCATGCTGATAATGGTTTAGCTCCTTCTGCTAGAAGTGGTTGGGTTAATAGGAAAAGAGTGTGAAAGGAAATGAAGTCATTTCAAGCCAAATGAATATGGAAACTTCATTGAGGCAACTTTTTTTTTTTTCCCCAAGAAAGCATCATAAACCAAACAAAAGGGAAAAAAAACCCCACATGGCTTCTATCTCTGCAATATTAAATGAAAATGCATGTTTGGCCAGCTATCTCAGAATTTTCTAAACTATTATCTCCCTATAGTTTCACTAACATGTTAACCTACTTAGAGCAATTAGTGCTTCATTAGTAAGGCTAACTAACTGTTGCCAGGCCCTGTAATGATTTGCCAGGCCTTCCAGATACAAGTGCATAATCAATGTTTTCCAATTACTTCTATAGTGCAACCACTATTTCAAATAAACTAGATAATAATACAAACCCATTACTGGAGCTGGAGTAGCAGAGGCATTTAATTGCAAGGCAGTTCTTCTCAGCTTTTAAAATTTTTCACACTAATGAAGTGTCATACAAAAAAGTTGTATTGATTTTTCCACCACATGGCTTCAACCACAAATATGTAATTATCCCTTTTATATCTAGCTGGGGGATTAAAATAATCTATAGTATATAGCCTTTACTTATCCCTGATGGGTTTAGTAGTACTTTTACCCTTTTCAAAATATGCAGCCCTTTGATGAATGAACTTTAGGCAAAA
Organism: Neogale vison; assembly: GCF_020171115.1. Lineage (NCBI taxonomy): Eukaryota > Metazoa > Chordata > Mammalia > Carnivora > Mustelidae > Neogale > Neogale vison. The sequence continues at coordinate 71,580,164 of NC_058093.1, forward strand.
TGTTGCTCTATCTGTTTCAAATCTTTGCTTTTTAAAGTCAGTTTATGTGCAGGCTAAAATCTCAGGCTTCCAAAACCTCCTAAAGAACACATTCTGATGTAATTTAATTTACTGAGAGCGTCATAGATATTTTTCTCCATTAAAGAAATCAACACGGGTAGATAGCACTGCACATTAGTAGTGCCCACATTTGCATTTCACTAGAGTTACATTTTTATTCATGGCTAACATTTTATTAACCATGTTATATTTTTACACAAATAGAGTGGTCCTGGCATTAATTGGAGTCAATTCTTTCCCAGATCTTCAGGAAAAAAAAAAATGTAGGAATAATCCATTGGCATTAAATTTCTTATTTTCTCATCACGATCCGGTCAATAAAAGAGGAAAAAGTATTTTCTTTACAAAAACAGAAAGTCATTATACTTATAAAATGAATTTTGCAGAGATGGAGAATTAATGCTGGGAGCACAGGGCTTTTTAAAAATTAGCTTGTCTTTCTTGATCTTTTTATACATAAATTGGTCCCTTTCAACATTTTTGCTGAGAAATCTTTTGGCTACACTTTAACATTATTTCAATTATGGTCACTGTAAAAATAGATTCAAAGGGGTAAAAAACACAGCTTAAATGTCTACAAGACCTTGTTCTTAAAATTCATACGTCAAAAACTCTATCTCCCTATAGTTTCAATAACATCTAACCTACTTACCACCCTTTTTCACAGATGCAAGGATTTTCGCCATTTCCTGGCTTTCTGTGGTTTAAGGAAACATTTACAGTCAAATAATACACTATATTTCAGAGTCTGAAAATTCTGTCAAGGTGATTGTGTATATAAAAAATGTTAGAAGTCAACACTGGAAAATCATGAAGCAAAAATTTAGTGGCATAGAGATGCAAAACTTCATTATTTGTGTGACATTTTAAGCCTAGGTATTTCATGTTAACTTTAAAAATTTTCTGAGCAGAGCATTTATGGACAAAGAACTGCCTCAAAAGAATTGCTTCATAATAAGAAGAGCACCAAAAAATAAAAAGTACTCAGTTACTAAATATATGCAGTTTTCCATATTTTACTATAGTATCTTTAATCTATTTTTTTAAACCCTTTTTATCAAAAATACCTTTTCATCCATCAACTTTCCATATTGAGGTATATTACAAAATCGTGAGAGAAGCAAAATGTAGACAAATGTAATTTTTATTTTTATTTATTCATTCATTTATTTTTAATGGAATTTTGAAATAAATGAAACTAATGAATTTAAAGGCTAGTTATGCACGTATCTGGGTTTAACATCCATGCAAAACGTTCTTCATGATAGAGATATTAGCAGCTAAAGAATAAAAGGTAAATGGAAAAAACTGATAAAGTAGGGCAGCGTGGGTTCTAAGGAGAGCTACAGTTTATTTTTAAATTAATTCACACAAAAATGTTTTAATATTGATTTCTAAAAAAAAAAAATGCCCTAAAGATTTATTTCACATGATTCTTCCTATATGTAGGTTTCATTTCCCTGGCCTTCCATAGTCTGTTTTTCTTATACTTTAAAACACTGATCTAATTGCCTTTAGGGATCCAGAGAAGCAGTGGTCACACCCAGGCTTAAACTGGATGGGAGGCGAAATTCTCCTTCTACTGGAATAGACAACATTAGCTTCAACTCTTAGTCTCACATGCTGTATACAGTATACGAGCAGCCTTACGTGGTAGTATAGTACAAGTAAGAAATATGACTGTATTAGAAACAGATTATCATCAAGAATTGTGAGAAAGATAAAAAGTGAAATTTCTGTCAAGAGGGAAGAATGAGATGAGCTCCACACTGTGGATTTCAACTCTCAAGTCCACGTGTGACTGGTAGTGGGATATGTTTCCAAGATACTAAACACCATTACCTTGACCGTCGACATGAAGCGATCAGAGTCATATTTATTGATGAAACTCTCAGCTCCCAACCAGCTGTACTGAGTGTGCTTCATACAGCTGTCAACAGAGCTGGGGCCCTACACCAACGCACACTTGTGACATTTCCCTTTCATCATTTGTGAAAACAAAAGATCTAGAAGTTTGTAGGATACCACAGTAATTTGAAAACAGCTTCCACGAACACTATAGTGTGGTCTGTCAAATAAGTACTTTTTTGGCTTCTGGTTTTTAGGCAAATAAATTGCAAACCAAATTAGAACCATAAACACAGTAGTTATTTCAAGGATTCTCCTCCTGACCTGAGGGTTACAAGTACTACCAGCTATTTGGGGAGGTAGTTAATTACCATAATTCCAGAGCATAATTCTCTTCATGATGTGTGATGGCCTCACCTACGTGATTGCACAGGTGTTTTATAAGTTTAAGACTCTGAAGAGCCACTTAATTATTTTACTTCTTCAAGGTAATATTTTGTATCTTTAACATTGTTTGGTAGCTAGAAGATGCTGTATGATTTAAAACTAGCAAGAGTAAGCAAAGGGCAAAAGAATTTGAGTCTCCACTGCCAATGATTGTATTAGGTTTGATCAAACTAGTAAGTCAATAATGACCTTGAACTGTAATTTAAGAAGGAGATTCCTCAATAAGAAATTACTCCTGGAGGAAGTAGTAAATTATGTAGACTTGTGGGACTTTTCACATGTTTTTAAAAAACAGAAAAAAAAAACCAGGATACATGGAATTGAATGACCTTATATTCAAGTTGTCTAGGTATGATCTCACTGTTGTTGTTTTGGTTATGTTTTGTGGTGGAGAGATGGAGGAGGTGGAGGCGAATGAAGGCAAGAGAAAGCATCACTGGACAGAAATGGGAAGTATGATGTTCGAATCCTCATTCCATGCTGCCTGGGATACCCATGGACCTACCTAGGGAATACAAAGTGCACTATAGCTATACAATGACCAAATTACATCAGCTAGGAACATACTACTCATCTATACTTGAAACCATTTGATTATTAAAATTAAATTTATCTTAGTATTTTCTTGCATCATCTTTTCCAAACAGGAACAGATTTATGGTTTTCATTTTACTCACAAGGAAGCTAAGGTAGGAATGCAATGAACACTTCTGAAATGAATTATATACACAAAAGAGAATTCCTAAAAATGACTCTGAAGTAATTCAGGGCATAAGAATCTACGCATTTAAGGCTAGGATACCTTCCCTGGGAAAGACCTGAAATCTTGCTTAAGAGGTGAGACAGGGAGAAGAGACTGCCTTGCATTATGTGTATGGAACCTGGCGCTAGGGTCCCCCCTTGAGGAAGGGTCCCCCCTCCCTGGCAGGTCATCCAGAAAGCACTGGCATGACTCTTCCCAGGGTACAAGATCAGAAAGGATGCCCAGAATCACCTCTCCTCCCTTGTTCTGGCATTTCAAGTGGGGAAAATTCTCCTTATGCCCCCACATTCTGAGCTCAAGGCCACATTTTGATCTCATGGCTCCCCACCAAAGCCCACTTAGATGAGGATGCAGTAAAAGAGAAGTGCTTTTTGGACCTAAGTGGTCCTTCCACTCAAGCCACAACACTGTAGAGGTCACCCGTCCCCATAGATGACCCTTAGCGAACTCCAACTACCGTGGTGTATATAGGGGATTATCCATTATAGATAAAACCGAGAGTTTCATTTAAAGCAGGGGTATTTCTGACCTGGCGGCCATGACCTTCTGGAGTTGGTCTCTTTTCCCCCCACACTCAAGGCTTCTATCAGCTTCCTCATTTGTAAAATGAGCCTCAGAGAGAGGACTTGAGGATTAATGGAAGTAATGCATTGTAAAGCATGGACCACAGAGCTGGCATGGAGAAAGTCCTTGAAAAGTGACAGCTACTGTTGTTGTTGTTCAATGCGCAAGATATGATTGCCCCTGTGAAGGGTACATGTGCATGTATTTGTCTCTCAGTGCGTATATGGGTGGGTACGTGTGTGCCCATGTATGCATAGGTGTGCACGCTTACCATCCAAAGAAGGATAAGAACAACTGGGGGAGAGAGAGAGAGAGAGACAGAGAGGAGGGAGTAAGAAAGGTGAGAAAGAAAGAAAAAAATTAGAAATGTAAACAGTCTTGACACCTGTCCTTCTTCCACAAAGCGGGCATCCTCTCCACCCTTCCCCTTCACACCCTTCAACTGTGGCACCCCCCATCGGTTGGTGAGGTCCCATCCAATTGATGCTGTCATTTCATTTTTCAGACCCCCTCCCCCCCCTTATTTGTATCTTACAGTGAAGAAGCCAGAGGAGTAATGTTCCACGGAGGTTGAGATGAAGCCTGTCAGGCAGCATCAGAGCTGAAAATTACAGCTGATTAAAGGAATAAAAAAAACCTCGGGATCATTTGGTATTCTCGAAATTGACAAGTTTAGGGGCTACCCCTTTAAATAGCTGCTGGGTCTCCCGGCTCCGAGATGGAGCTTTTCCTGGAACCATGTTTATAACCCCGAGGAACAGGAAGGAGTGAACTCGCAACCTTTTATGGAGCTTTAAAAGCTTTGTGCTCCCTCTCCAGTGTTTTTTAATCTTAAAAACAAAAGCACTGGGAACCTTGCGTTGGAGCATAAACAGCACATCTCCCTAACCCAGGCAAAGCTCCCAAAGCCCCGGAAGCGGGTGGGCTGCGAGGAGCGCCGCTGCAGTCTGTTTTCCTGGGGGTTAAACGCGCTGCAAAGCCCCGCTCCCCTTCCTCAAGGAGCCTGGGAAATGATCTGCTCCGCGGTGGAAATAAAAATGTGAGGTTGGCACTTACCGGCGGTCACACTAATATAATGCCCTCTAAAAAGCCCGCGATAACCGTGCTCTCAGCCATTAAACGTCAGGGATGCGGCGCAAGCTGGCGGGGACGCCGGCCTTCCGGAGCCCGCGCCGCGCGGCCTCAAATCTTCCCGCTACGTACTGTGTTTGCTGTTTGCTGCTCTTTATGGGAGTGCACGTTTTTATTTTTTTATGGATGTTAAAACATTTATAACTGTACAAGGTCAATGCAGAAAGGCTTGCATCGACACTGAACCGGCACAAGCAGCCACAAGGGATGGATTAAACCTGGAAGTCGGAGTGAGCATCGCGAATGGGTGGACGCCATTTCCGGACGCTTGTCACAAAATGGCAGCCGAAGAGAGCGGAGCCAATGGACAGGAAAGGGGTCGTTGGGCTAACCTGTGTGCAAGGCCAGGGTAGTGGGGTCAGGTGCCCTGGCCCTGCGCTGCTGACCTTGGGGGGCTGCCATTCCGCTTCTTTCAAATCCATTTCTACTCCCCAGCTCCCACCTCCCAAGTCCTCCCAGTTACCCTGCTGTCACCCTCCCTTCCACACATGGTCTTTGTCTGGTCCTGCGGGTCCTCCCAGGACCCGGACTAGCAACCACTCTTAAAGACACATGGAATTTTACTTGGAGACATCTACCCTGAGTCTCCTCTAGTTCGGTACATGTGTGATAATGGATAGATTCACCATGAAAAGATGAGGACATTCATTGCAATTTTCGTCAAACATCAGAGAGAATCAACTTCTAAACCAGCTGCAAAGAGTTATCTCTGGTTAGCCTTCAACCCCTATTTCGGAATGTAGGGCTTCATTTGTTGCAAGTTTAGGGTCTCTGGGAAAATCAGCAAACCCGAAGAATTAACTAACAGGGTTGTTTGGAACCATAAGAATATAGTGAGCTGAATAAGTGAAGGAGAGTGGTCTTGTTTAATATGCCAGATGTCTATAGCCAATGCATGTGAAGAAGGTTTTTGAGAAGAGTGGGAGTTTCTCTTCCTCAATAATTGACTAGCTGGGCAAGCATGCACAATTTCATTTCTCTTTCAGATCGTTAGCCTCCTCCTCTGTAAAATGGGGATAAGCCTCCCTGCCCCGTCAACACTGTGTACAGCACTATGCAAATATTCAGTATTGTTCTCTTTATCCAAAAGCAAAACTAGTAAACTTCTTGAAAGAATACTGGTTCCAAAAGCAAAGACCAGCATTCTAATATCTGCTTCTTCCCTGATTGAGTTAACCTGTTTATCTCCATTTCATTATCCATAAAATAGAGTCACAGGCCAGTCCCATTGCTACAGAAAACAGAATAAAGTAATATTGATGAAAATGCTTTGAAAAATGCCAAATGCCATACAAATGTGCAGTAGCGTAATTCCTACTGTGCAATAGAAGCACTTCATAAAAATTTTCTCCTGATGTTGGAATCTGATATCTTTAGGCATTGTTCTCTTTAAAACCTGATATTTCAACCACATAAATACGTGAACCTTTAGCAGTCTCCTGATGATATCTTGAGTCTCAAAATATCAAGGTATTCATTCACAGATTTCTCATCTCAAAATGACATATCCTCTGGTGACCTTCCTTCTAGGATGAGTCACAGCCTTCGAGACAACGTCAGACCACACCAACTGTTCATCTGAAGAGCAAGAAGTACTGATTTTTGTCTATGTCCCTGGAAACAATGAACTTGACTGATTATAGTTACTAAAGTTGTCCATTCAGTGAATGGTCTTTCTATTGAAAACAGAAATATGTGGCTCCTGAGAGATACCCTAAGATTGCAGAAATACTCATGCTCTCAGGAGGGGTCATTCTAACTGGACAGAAGGACCCACTTTTACAAAGCAGTCATTAGACATTGCTGTCATGTGAACAAGACTGGCCTTCAGCTAGATTTTTTTTTTAAGCTATAAACCACTTTCAGAAGGATAAATTTGTTTCAGCACCCATGATAATTATTGGCAGTATTCCTAAATCCTCAAACCTTTACCTGTTGCACTGGAAGATACATATGGGATTGAGGATAATAATTTATGCCCAGCTTTTTTCCTCTTTTGACTTTAGTTTTGATATCACATCATGATTCAAAGCTTGGTGCACCATAAATTTTCTCCAAATGTGTAGTAATTCCTAGGTGCAGTCTAAAGTTATGATTCATTTATACTGGAGTGACAGCATAATACCTAGGTGTCAGAATCCATTAAAACTGTTCAATGTCTTCTGTTTATTTTTAGAACCAATTGAGACTTAACTGATGGTGAAAAATATACAGTCAAGTGTGTTTACTTCACCTTTACAAAGAATCCGTTATAGTCCCAATTAATTTGTTATTCCTGTCACAACAGGTACTGGATACTTCAAAACTGTCATTACTGTTTCTGCCTTTCTTTTGAGGGCTTATGTTTATTTTTAACCCATTCAGAGGTATCTTCCTATTGTGAGCTAAGGATTTCTGTGTGTATATGAAAGACAGAGAAAGAGAGAGAGAGAAGTATATTCTCAGGACAACATAACCTGATACAGATTCTGCCCTAGAAAGCTTCTTCTTATTGCCAAAGTGAGTTATGCTTCTTTTTATTAACACTAAAGATTGTTCTCAGAGGATATGGAGACCCAGTCCTGGTGTGCTAAACCAGATAGACAACAATAACATTTCAGATGTTCTAAATGTGATAGTTATTGACATCGAGGTATTTTTTTCTCTGTAATAAATATTGTCCTTTATTATTTATTTCTGAACATTTTGTATATGGGTTTCTAGTGAGAAAATCTGCAGGACATGAAGAAGAATAGCTGTTAGCTCTTCCAGGCAAATATCAAGTCCTGTTCATAGTTCCTTGAAGGAATGAATTTGCATTTGTAATCAATTATTCTTTTTGTAATCTGAAAATACACAAAAAAATTAAAAATGGGGTTTCATGATAAGCATGAGAATGATCAGAAATGGTATGTATGAGATAATTTACATCATAAAAATTCCCATCTGTACTCAAGCCAAAAGTGGTAAAACAACTAAAAGTAAATTAAGACATAGGGGGTGAGACCACCACCAACTCTTACCTGTAATTGCCCCAGGAAGTTGACGGTACTGCCATTACTAAACTGTGATGATGAGAATGTGCTGTGATCACTCCATGGCACAGAGCTCCCCTGAGGGACGCTGCAAGGCTCACAAGTAGGCACTCAAGGATCAGACCGTCTTGGTCTAAGCCTGGTTCGATTTCTGGCTTTGATTTGAACTTAGCTATGTGTCCTGAAATAGGCTTCTGAATCTCTCTAAATCTCAGAATACTCTTCAGAAATGGGGATGATAATATTTCTGAACTTCTGGGAGTTCAGTGAGAATTAAATACCATAATGCATTGGAAGCACTTGACACAATTCCAGGCATATGAGAAATTCATAATGTGTATTGGTTACTAATATAACTGTTATTAGTAAGAACACTTACTGGGGGAATTATGAGGCCTAGCTGACCGGACTGGAAAAGGTTTGAGGATGTCTTGGGCTGGAACAAACCAATAACCTCTGCTCTAAAAGACAAGCAAAGAACTAGAGAGACCTCTTAGGACAGAAGTGAGAGCTAGGATATGAAGCAGTGTTGTGGGCTTAGAACAGGAGGCAGAGGTGCCTTCTCTGAGGCGGGAAGGTCACTGAGGAGAGGTCAACGGGGAAAGGCTGCCCACTCTGAAGACCTCCTTGCCCTGGCGATGGCCAGCTTTCTGCTCCAGAGTCCACACATCTTCAGACTTTTCCAGTGACTGGGCCATAAGGCAGATGTAATGTTGTCATCACCTCTGACTGAATCAGACAGGAGGGCAAGGAACTGACACTGGAGAACTTATTCCAGGCAAATCTATATGCGCCTCAAGCTCAGTTGATGAGAATTTATTAATGAGCATTTATGTATAGCTCACTTCTCTGAAAAGATTTGAGATGATGTACTATAAGCTTTAGAAGAAAAGTAAAAAAAAAAAAAGGACTGAAGCAAAGAGGGAATGGAAATGGAGGAAAACAGAGTAAACTCTAACATTCATGACAGCTGAGTGCACAGTTTGGCCTTGAGCTTCCTGGTAACCGAAGCAAAAATTAAGGCCGTTTGCTTTTTAAGAAAGTATGTGGCATAACAATTCTTCTGGGAAGTCAAGGTACTTCAACACAAAATTCTGGAAGCTATGTCATGCATAAGGATATCTAGAGGAGCTATGTTTTCATTGATAAATGATAAGAAATGTGTCCTATGTAAAGATTCTTTTAAAAAATTTCCAGTGTTATTTCAGCCAAACTAAGGAGAACTATTAATCCCAAGTTCAGAAAAGTATAGGAGGGCATATTCCTAGAAGCAGCTAGTGAAGTCTGCGAGGTGAAGAATAGGGAGCTGATGAAGATAGACTCGGTGTTGACAGAGTTGAGGAGAACTCTGGTTGTGGACCTCTTCCCACTTGATCTATTGCTTTTCACAGCAACGGAATGAAGAAAGGTCTGAAGAAAGACATAAAGGGGCCACAAGTATAGTAGAATGTAAACTATTGCAACAATATAGCAGTTAGGGTCAATTCATATGGGCAGTTGGGAGAGCTCTGTACATGTGGACAGCCATCTAATCGTATACTTTCTGGTGGTCAAAAGTAGCTAAAGAGAATCATGAGTTAGTAAGGAAACAAATCGCTTCATGCTTTCCAAGAAGTTATAGTCATGCATAATCAAATCAGGGAGCAAATTCGGCTTTTATTTTCTGGCATGGAGTACCACTGGATTTACTTCCTAAATATTGATCGTACATATCAAGACCACTCTAGCTCCTCCATCTCCACACTTGGCTCTTGAGTTCAGGCTCCCAGAATCTCTGGTAACATCTAAAGCAATCAACCCCTGTCTTCAATCTGATGGTTCAACTCTCTGGTGTCCTTGCTAGCATCCTTCAGAAACACAAATCTGGTCATGTTGTTCTGAGACTCAAGGTACCTGTATGGCTTGCCAACAGCTCCAGAAGGAGCATTTCTGAGAAATATAGAGAAAGTACTGCACAGTTTGGGATTTGGCTTCTTTCCTAAATAGGAGCTTCAGTTCTGTCTTGTCATGGCTCCCTAACCTGCCCCTCTCTGCGCGTGCCTGGAAGGCCATTCCTGCAAGGATCGCCGGACAACTGGCATCTATTCTTTTCGACTCCAGCTGATACCATCTTTTCTCTGATGGTCTTTGTGACCTGTCTCTTTCATCCTTTTCCCAACTCCTGGACAACTTTTTAAAGCAGTCTTTACTTCATATTGTAGTTATTTATAAATATGTCTGGCTTCCTCACTTAAATTCTTTGAGAAGAGAAAAAGGTCTGAGTGCCTGAGAGTTAAGTGTAGTTTCTTAAAGATATTGGTTTAATTCATAAAGAAGTACTACTGACCTAATGGTATTACCAACAAGCATGAGATTGTGCATTTGAATTGAACTTTTGGTTCACTGCAAAGGGAGAGGATATAAGCACCATGTATTTCCAATATAGCCCTCCTGATAGTGGGTGTCAGAGCTCATTAGCTGTATAGAGTCCTTGGGGGAACTTGGCATAACCAAGAGGACTTATTCTATAAGAATCAGGGAATGCACTAATAGTGCTTCTGTCTCTTCATTTCTTTGTATACTTCATATTTCAAAGATATTACTTACAGCCATGTGACCTTGGGCAGATTTCTTAACTTCTCTGAGCATCAGTTTCCTCTCCTGAACAATGGGGATGACTAGAGTATTTTTCTCATAGGACTGTGAGAATTAAATTATATAAAATGCACAAAGTTCTCAAGACAATGCTGGAAAGTAGTAAGTACCATAGACAGGATTGTGTTCCCCCCCTCCCGCCACCCCCCACCCCAGACTCCTATGTTGAAGCCTGAATCACCATTGTGACTGTATTTGGAGACACGGCCTATAAGGAGTTAAAGTTAAATGAGTCAAACTGTACTTGATCTTAGCCAAAAGGCAGAGAAGCAATAGGTTAAATGAGGTGGGGGTGTGTGTGCTGATGTGATGGGATTAGTTTCCATATAAGAAGAGACACAAGAGAATTCTGAGTTCTCTCTCTCTCTCCTTCTCTCTCTGCTCTCCTCATACAAGGACACAGTGAAGGCAGCCATCTATAAGCCAGGGAAATAGCTCTTGCCTGAAGCCAAATGGGCTGGCATGATCTTGGACTTTTCTACCCTCCAGAACTATAAGCAATACATTTCTGTTGGTTAACTTAAACAACCAATCTGTAGTATTTGGCTATTGCAGCCTAAGCAGACTAAGACAGTGAGCCCTTAGTAAATGTTTGCTACTATTGTTATTATTTTTATTATTTGATATTGTAGGTCTCCCACCAAAAGGTTCTCAAGCTCTTCTAATGGGTGTTTTCTTTTGCTTGGTAAACTACCGAAGGGTGCGGGGAGGGAAGGCCACCCAACCTTTTTTACTGCTTTGGTTTCTAAGCAGAATTTAACATTGGACTTCAAACAGTAGAAATGAGCAGTGCTATGCCCATTTCTTCAGGTTTCCAGCTTGAGACCATCAGGCAGGTGATGAAGGTTTTGTGTTTCCTGTGCAGAGCAGAATGTCCCAGCTGACGGCAGAATATCCTTTCAATTTTGAATAAAATGAGTGGAAGATATCTGAGAAATTTCTGATCTTTCTGCTTGAGTGAATACCTGTCATGCTTCTTACATCTACTGAAGCAATTAACACACACAAAGCTATATTTGCTAAGCCAGTGCTCCCCAATGGGGGTGTTAGCTTATACCAGTGAATAGCAAAGAGCTCTGAATTTTTCAGCAAACTAGTTTCTCCCTGAGCTCCTGTCCAGACAGCCACAAAGCAGCGCCTGCATATGTGCTCAACACCTCTCTTCTTTATGTTCCTTCCCCCACTGTCGAGACTACCTGTCTACCAGCAGGCCTAACCACATCTCAGCCCTCTCCTATCAGCTTAGATCCTGTCCTCCCCATAGAGGCTTTGAATCACCCAGGGGCTCCCCGCCTTTGCTGCAAGTCCCCTGAGGAAGCTTCTAAAAAAAAGGCCCAAGGCTAGGACCAACCCCATTAGAATTATATCAGAATCTTGGATGGAACATGGATAGTAATGGTTTGAATATGGTGAGCAGATCTGAGACCCACAGGGTAAGCCGCCCTAGTTGGTAAGCTCAGCTCCACCTGAATCTTGAATAAACTGGTTCTTGGTCTTACATCTCTCTGTCTGGTTTATTTGCCCGATGACCACGTTTCTACACAAAGTTCTCCTACAGTGATGCCCTGCCTCATTCTTTCCATCCATCCATCCATCCATCGATCCATCCATCGATCCATCATCCCCTCTCCCTTACTAAGGGTGCGGCTCTGAACCTCAATCTTTTATTTTAATATATTTTTTATGTATTTTTTATTTTTTAAAGATTTTTATTTATTTATTTGACTGATAGAGATCACAAGCAGAGAGAGAGAGGCAGGCAGAGAGAGAGGAAGATAAGCATGCTCCCCACTGAGCAGAGAGCCCAACTCGGGGCTCGATCCCAGGACCCTGGGATCATGACCTGAGCTGAAGGCAGAGGCTTAACCCACTGAGCCACCCAGGTCCCCTGAACCTCATTCTTAATGAAAAGATCACTTCTACTGCCAAAAACCCTGATGCTGACTCAAGGTCTACCTGCTGACACAGCCCTAGCTGCCTCCTTTGAGATGCCTGCTCCCCCCCACAACTGACCTAGCAGCCAGCATCCCTCTTTCTGGTTAGACCCTCCTTCATCACTTGTCCACATGTCATCTAGAGACCATGCTGGTTCTGGACTAGATGGGGTTCTTGCATCAGCTACAAGTTTTCACATCACTAACCTGATTACATCCAAAGGATTATCTTTTACTCTGAGGTCACATCCTTTCTCACTTTTTGGAGTTATAATGCCCTTTATTTTAAGGAATAATGGTGATAGTATATGGACAATAGATCTTGGCAAAAATTGTTTTGAAAAGGGCAAACTTAAAACTGCTCATGTTTCTTTGGCTTTTGTTTTTCTTTTAACTTATTGGGGTGGGGGGAACCTTCCAGACTAGGGAATCATTGAGTTAGACAATCTCAGTTTTTCTCTACCTCCAAATGGTGGTTCAACCATGATAGACATGGCTGGATCCTGGATCTTAGGACCTCTCTCTCTGCATGGCCCATCCCACTACTTACCAAGCACTGTGGCCCTTGTCAGACACACTCCATTCTCAAATCATGACTGCCCGAATTGCCCACAATCCCTCCTATCAGTTGTTTTGGATCAAGTTCTCATTCCAGCAAGGGACCCAAGAGAAAAATATTATTAGTGATACTTGGTAGGGCCAGAGGTTTTACAGCTAAGAGGCACTTGAGATCATCTAGCTCAGTGGCTCCAAGTCTGGGGATTTCATGGTCCAATAAGTTAAAAAAACAACAACAACAACAACAACCAAAAACAGCACACACACACACACACACACCAGTAACTTTGGGGCACTTATGAGGTTGCCCATTTTTTATATTTTGCCAAGATGTAATCGCCATCTACTACCACCATCGTTTCTCAAAAGAAAGGGCTCTATAACATCAAAAAATCAGGGCAGACATAATTTCAGACTAAAGGCAATCCTTTGAAGGCAATCCATTTAGTGTTGTGAAAAACTACCAAGACTGTCCTTTCTTTTTGGTCTTAGATCAATTCATACCTGTGAGAACTTAGTTAAGGACTAGCATTAGTTCTCAGATGGGTATTTAGGAATATTAATTAAGTTCAATTCTACACTTTACTGGAGAGGAAACTGAGACAGAGGAGTTTTCTTCTCTCCCCCCCCCAGGTCACCCAGCAGCTCATCAGCAGAAGCTGGGCTAAACCATAGCTCCCCTGACTCCCAGACCAGGCTGCTGATCTCTCCACTGCCTCTTGACTGAATGGCCCTTGTCTCTCCTTGTTATCCTCTCTTTCTTTTCAGAACATACTGCTCCATGGGCCCATACTATCTGTACCAGTAAGATGTTCCTCTGACACTTCTCACTTCCTGCTGCTTTAGCTAAAATGATGAACAGGAATTAAAGGGAAATAATAACAGTGTTCATTCATTTTCTGACCACTGACAAGCACCACGTGAAGCATTTTACAAATATGGGTTTTAATCTTTTAATAAACCTGAAAGACAAGTAATAGGATCTCAGTTTTTCAGGTGAGGAAACAGAGCCATAGAGATCATTGGCTCCAAATTGTATGCAGGCAATGTCAGAGGTGCCAGAGGCCTGATTTAAAAACAAGGTCTCCTTTATTCCGAAGCTTGTTTTTCTATGCTATCTTTCCTTTCTTGGAAGCAAGAGTGGGAAGCCTGCATCAATGACTCAGTTCTAGATTCTCAGCTTCTTGCTTTTTTAAAAAATATCTGTAGAATCATTGACATACTTCTAAGTCTTCAGCTTTTTTGGCTTTCTTTTCTTTTGTTAATATAAAGTACCCAATACCCATGCCTATAATTCTTGTCTCATGATCCTAAATGCACCCTGGAGATCCAGCAAGGTACCATTGATCATGTAAACCTAGCCCTCACTGTGCCCTCAGCAAATTAATGATGTGGCTAAGGAAACTAAATCTATGTTTGAACATAATGATCTTGGTGATCTTTGAAGGTTCCCACGGACAGTCCCCGTGTCCCTCTAATCTGCATATGGGAACACTGATTAGTACTTCTTATCTGGCCTTGTCCAGCCAACACAGCCTAATCACTGCAAAATGAATGCTGGTACATGCTTTAATTCCCAGGTTATCTTATTATCTAGAGATATTTGTCCTTATTATTGTTATTATGGGGCGTCTGTGTCAGAAAATAGGGACTAATTTGACAATCCTGGGAAGAAAGATTGAGAACTGGGCTCGCATGAAAACCATTGAAATTCCTTGGTTCAAATTCATATAGAAATTATTCTTTTGGAGATCCACAGAGAGAGGCATAAAAAGAGGTCCATTTGGAATCCCAGTTCCAGAGTAAACTAAAATATACATCACTATGTTCTTGTGCTAATAGGCACGGGCATCTAATTTCCTAAAGGGAAAGTACTGGGTCTTATTTATCCTTGGCTCCCAGCACACCCAGCATAGTGTTTGGCATCTAGTAGGTGCTCAATAAATATGAAAATTAAATGAGGTACTTCTGAAAAAAGGATAACTAGCATTGGAAAGCAATTGAGAAATACTGCACAGAAATCAGTCACATGGTCTTTACTACTTACTGAACACTCACCTAATCCAGAATCAAAGGCGCCTGGCTGGGGAAATGCATTTGACACAACCTTATGCAACAGCTTCCTGTGGCTGCTGGGCCAAACTGCCGTCAACTGGGTGGCCTAATACAAGAGGAATTTTTCTTTCACAAAAGTCTGAAATCAAGGTGTTGATTTCTGGAGGCTCTCAGGGAGACTCATTCCTTGCCTTTCCAGCTTCTGGCAGCTAAGGACAGTCGTAGGCTCGTGGCCGCTCATTCCAATTGAGCCTCCGTCCATCCATGGCCTTGTCTTCTCCATGTTTTCTCTGCTCTGTCCCCCTGGATCATCCAGAATGATCTTATCTTGACCTCCTTAGCTTCATTAGAGCGATATAGATCTTTTTTCCAAATATGGTTATACTCACAGTTTCTGGGATACAACATATCTTTTGGGGAGTTGTCGTTCAAACCAATACCCCTCATGGAGGCCAAACTTTATAAGGAACGTGAAGCTCGGGCTCAGACATTGACTGGGTTGTGTTTTACTGAGGTGTAGAGAAAAAGTACTGCAATGAGAGAGAAGAGAAGTGAAATGAAGTGGTATGTATAAGGGGGATAATATTTCAAAAACGATTAAGTTTGGGCTTCCGTCCTCCCTTACGTGGTAGTCTCACCCACGGCTACTTGAGTATAGGCTTCGGGAAACACAGGGAATGATATCCTGTGAAGGAGGAGGACAGGCTGACAGAGGAGAAGTCCCCTGCCTGAGATAGGAAGCAAATGGCCTTCACCTTTCAGGCCTCGAGGGCCTCCTATAGGGAAGCAAGAGATGTATATCTTCTGTCTTCCCAATTCTGGGCCCAAATCCTCCAGAGGAGAAGTGTGTTCAAGAGGTCTAGGGAAGCCAAAGGCAGAGGCTTCTCCACTTCTCATGTGAGGATGGGGAAGAAAACCACCTCACAGAATGCCTTCTCCATACCCAGGGGCAAGGCCAAGCAAAGGAGGCACCTGAGTTAGTCCTTCCTGGCTGTCAGATGTGTGGAAGAGCCTCATGCAATCTCTCCCACATGAGAGGGCATGTGCCAAGACATGGATCCTCCCTGAGGGGCCACCCCAGTGGAGGCAGAGGAGCCCTGAAGTCCCAGTCTCTAGGGCAACCTGCCGAGGCTGGGAATAAATGGGGGCAGCAGCCAGACTTCAGGGCATGCACAGAACTTATAAGATCAAGGTGCACCCCAACTCACCAGACAGAGATGGAGCAAGCCCACAGACTACAAGTTCATCAGCCACAGAAGTCAGCACCTATGCCAGCAGGGCGCCCAGGGACATGGGATTGCTATGTCTCAGGAACTAGAGGACAGAACAATGACCTGAGCCTCTCACTCCAAGATCCCTTCCTCCCCACCACCAGTGGGTGGGCAAAGTCTTCTCTCCAGACATCCACAAAACTCTACCAGAGAAGCACAGGAAGAAGAACAGAAAACCAGAAAAGGTACAATATGTAAACCATCTATTGAAATTGTTGCTTGGGATTGAACTTAATAGTTTGGACTTAGATGATCCAAGGTTTGGAGTACATAAGAAAGATTGCACTTGTCATAAAAAAAATGGGAAAGCTAAATTTTCTTTGCCCCTTTGTGAGAACTGGTTGCCAAGCGATCATCTACAATCATAAAGACAAGTGGAAATTACCTCGAATATTTGAAAAAAATTATTTTGCAGCCTTCAGAGCAAACATCAGTCATTTTTTTAATTTTAATTTTTAATTTTTTTTCAATTTATTTATTTTCAGAAAAACATTATTCATTATTTTTTCACCACACCCAGTGCTCCATGCAAGCTGTACCCTCTATAATACCCACCACCTGGTACCCCAACCTCCCACCCCCCCGCCACTTCAAACCCCTCAGATTGTTTTTCAGAGTCCATAGTCTCTCATGGTTCACCTCCCCTTCCAATTTACCCAAATTCCCTTCTCCTCTCTAACGCCCCTTGTCCTCCATGCTATTTGTTATGCTCCACAAATAAGTGAAACCATATGATAATTGACTCTCTCTGCTTGACTTATTTCACTCAGCATAATCTCTTCCCGTCCTGTCCATGTTGCTACAAAAGTTGGGTATTCGTCCTTTCTGATGGAGGCATAATACTCCATAGTGTATATGGACCACATCTTCCTTATCCATTCATCCGTTGAAGGGCATCTTGGTTCTTTCCATAGTTTGGCGACTGTGGCCATTGCTGCTATAAACATTGGGGTACAGATGGCCCTTCTTTTCACGACATCTGTGTCTTTGGGGTAAATACCCAGGAGTGCAATTGCAGGGTCATAGGGAAGCTCTATTTTTAATTTCTTTCTTTCTTTCTTTTTTTTTTAAAAGATTTTATTTATTTATTTTAATTTCTTGAGGAATCTCCACACAGTTCTCCAAAGGGGCTGCACCAACTTGCATTCCCACCAATAGTGTAAGAGGGTTCCCCTTTCTCCACACCCTCTCCAACACATGTTGTTTCCTGTTTTGTTAATCAGAGCAAACATCAGTCATTTAAGATCATGAGCATAGGCCCATCCTTACCACGAGGGAGATAGGAAAATACAACCTTGCTGAGCTAGAAGAGCATCAATTCCTTTCCCCCTCAGAAGGTATGTCCCCAAACCAAACTGTGCTTCATTTCATTTCTGTTTCATTCCATTCACTATCCAAGCTCACAGCAGACCTTCTTTATGGGAGATGCTGTCCTGGGATAGAAGATGAATACATCAAGATCTCTGTCCAGAGCATGCAATTATCATCCACAGCCCTTCCCGACATGCACAGTCCAAAGATTCGTTAAGCTTGTCACACCTCTGAAAAGCCAGTTATCACTCTCCTCTTCATTAGATAATTGTTGTGTAATCAAATATTTAATGAAGCCCTCCAATTCTGTGGAGATTCTCTCTGAACCCAACATTTACACTTTTGATGATTTTCTTGACAATATTTTGTGGTCTATTTATTTACAGAGAAACCTGCCTTCATTTATAACAGACAGAATATTTAGGTCATTCCAAGCATTTTTATTTTTTTTTCTTTGTCTGATTACTAAAAAAAGGATCTCAGGGAACAGGAAATAGCTAGATAAATAATGCACTGAAACCTCTTACAGGACGACCATTTTTAGAATGATTCAGGTTTCATAGTGGTACATTTCAAACAATAGCGGGGAGGGCTCATTCTATGCTCACTTATTATATACATATGAACTTCTCCCTCCTATTAGTGGGTGTTACACTGCGTAATCTGTGCTTCTCATTCTGAAATAATTACTCCCCCCTTCAATGATGAACATTACAATTAACGATCCATTTTAATACAATTTAAATAATCCCCCCCCCCTTTTTTCCATACTGCCTCCAAGCCAGGCTAAAACAAAGGCTGGGCCAAGCCTAGAGCAGTTGCCTTCTCTGAGAAGGAGGAGAAAACTTGATTTACTATCGTTGAAAATGCCACAACAGTCCCTCCAGCTTCTCCCCTGTCCTTTCTGTGAGGAAACCCCAAAGCACCACTTTCAAAGCTTCCTTCCGTAATAAAGCCAATCCTTCCACACCTGCAGCCCAGAAGCCACAGAAACAAGCCACACAGATTTTTGTGCACACGCAGTTATGGTCTATCATTATTAAATGTCTCTTGGTGGGCGGGAGAGGTGCTTCCTCCCCAAAAGCCATTCATCAGCCCTCGTCGCGCCGCTCACACCTGACCTCAGAAGCAATAATGCCACATCAAGCAGGCCAACTACCCAGTTTAGCAGCCGAGCAGAGAGCACAGGCTGGCGCCAAGATTAAGTATGCTGCTGCGGGCTTCCATTCCCAGGAGCAGCTGGGGCTGATGCCGTATTGATTGAGAAACTTTGCGGGGAACTATCACAAACAACAATAGCCAGGTCAAGGACCCGCGCTGCCGGAGGAGGACTGCCCCGTGGGGCGCGCGGCGGGGCCGAGGGGCGCCACTCATGATGTCTGAGCACAGGTTGAAGGAGGTTTCCAAGGAAGGCAAGAGTGAGACCCTGCGGTGGAAATGACATTTAAGCAAGTCCGCGTGGGAACAGAATGAGAGACAATGATGTAATTATCTATTCCCCAGCTTCCAACTGCCGCAAAAACCTGTCATCTCCCCGTGTTTGTATGTTCTCCAAGCCTTCTGCGTCTGGCTTTTAATGCTTGTTGGGGTCTACGATGTCTAAGCCCAGATGCAAACAGGGGCAGCATTCTCGGTAAACAAAAAATAAATAATGCCATAGAACAATAAGCAAACCATTTTAATTTGAGAAATAAAAAAGGGAGGTTTCTGGCACATGCTCCCTCACACCCTAAGAAATGCATTTCGTTTTACTTCTTACCAAATGAGCACCAAATAAGACAAATAAACACACATATCCCAAACATATTTTAATATACAAGTTGTATTTTTCAACAAGGTAGGGTTTGTGAAGACAGTCTTGGGATTGGGGAAAGCCCTTGCCTCATGGAAAGGAAAAAATGCAGGGTACCAACTGCAGGCAGTAAACCTTGGACTCCTACCAGGACATGGTGTTGCTCCTGGTGCTGATTTGCTCCTGTATAAGCACACACGTGTGTGCATGCACCTTGGCACACATTCAGTGTGACTATTCTAGAATTTTCACATCAGTTACATGTTATGGATGGATGGGAAGCTGCTCTGTTCACACCCAGAGTATATTCTCTCGGAAGAACGTGGCGATTCTCCTTTCAGTGATTCTACTAATGCTTTTCTGACCTTCTTTTCCATCCTCCCAAAGTCAGGATCAACTACTACCTGCTCTGAATTCTTTCTGTCCTTTATACACACACCTATCATCATACTATATGGTGATTATGTGTTTGCTAATCTATTTCCTCTCCTAGACTATGAACTCCTCAAGAACAAAGGTTTTATATTGTTAATTTTTGCTTTCCTAGGGCTCGGGGCAATGTCCTGCACATAGCAAGTGCTCAATAAATCTGTTGCAAACACAACAATCGAATTACACATGGTAAATACAGTCATTTGTCCTTCTGATAACTCATCTGTCCTTTCCCTTACCAACAGGACCTCGGGTTTTTCAGAGTAGCAATGTGCCTAGTTAAAAAAAGAAAGACCTTCACTTCTTGTCAGATGGAAAGTTTACAGTTGAGTCTATCTAGAAAGCTCTTGGTTTTTTGTTTCTGTTTTTTGTTTTTTCTCCTGTCTTTCTGATTAGAAGAACAGGTTTGGTGAGCATCTGACCTCCTGCCCTTCACCTTTGCTTCTTCTTCCAGCATGAACTAGAAATTTGGGGCTGGGAGTAGGGTGGCCAGCCTCAATATTAACATCTAGATAAAGATTGTTGGTTTATGTTAACATTTACCAGATAGCAGCAAATTTTTAAAATTAAAAAAAAAAATGACACAAGTAGAAGATTCAAACCAAGAGCCAAAAGTACTTTGCTTCTGCAAGGATTTCCAACACCTACTTTTAGTATTAAATGACAATTATCCACCACGTGGCTCGACAACACCGACTACATTCTGTAGTGAGAGTTGTCAGTTGGGTGATCAGCATCCTTTGCCTCCTTGGTTCTACAACTCTCATGTCTGTCTCACTGGACAGTGAATTCATTTCTCTTATAGTCACTGAGCATCCGGGATCTCACTTTGGGCAACGACAAGAACACAGAACCTAAAGGATCCTTGGGAGATGATCTTTCTGTCATTATTCCAATTTGATTCCCAGGGACCATGGCAGAGATTGCTAATGGACCCTCAATAGCCATTACTTTCCTGCTTAGTAGTAAAAGGCCTCAAGGTTTAGCTAGGGACATGGCACCCCAGTTAGAGACGATGTTCATTCATGTATGTCCTCCCTGTGGCTGCTTTTGTGTTCCTACAGTGGGGTTGAGTATTTGTCACAGACACCATATGGCCCACAGAAGCCTAAAATATTTACTGTCTGGCCCTTTGCAAAACAAGTTTGGTGACCTCTGCTCCAGAGAGTGGTGTAGCAACAGGGATGTTACGAGGGTCTGACTTCATGAAATGCAGCCCCTCGACCTGCCATGTTTCCCAGAAGCTTGGCATTAAGTAGAGTGAAATAAACTTCAAGCTTGTTTAAAACACCATTATTTGATCTGCGTTAAAGCAGTTAAACCACAGTCTTGGCAACTACAATGACCATAAACTACTTTTTAAGTATGGTTGAAGACAAGCTACAGTTGAATGACAAGAAAAGGCAAAACTGTTTCAAGCGTCGTGAACCCTTCATACTGCTGACATTACCATGATGGTTTAATGGGTTATTTCCCCAAGACATGCAAAAGGGACCACTGCACATTCTTTTCTTTTCTTTTATTCTTTTTCCCTTCTTCCTCTTCTTCTTCTCCTTCCTCTTCTTCTTCTTCTCTTTATTTTTTTAGAGAGAGGAAGGGAGTGCGGAGGGGCAGAGGGAGAGAGAATCTCAAGCAGATTCCATGCCCGTCAAGTGCAGAGCCCCACATGGGGCTCGATCTTGCGACCCTGAGATCAGGACCTGAGCCCAAATCAAGAGTCGATTCTTAACCAACTGAGTCACCCAAATGTGCCCCCCCCAACATTGCACATTCTTAAAGAGTAGAGAAAATGATGAAATGCTATTGGTAGGGGATTATTTTAGTGCTCTGGCGTAAAGAGAATTAAGTTGAAGAAAAGTTGAATTGAATTGTCAGGGAGGCCTTCTTTCTTTCTAATTCCTCACACTCCTGCAGGAGGCTGTTGTGGGAACAAAGCTGACAGCCTCAAGGACAGTCAGAGTCACAGATAACATTGCTTCAATGCTTACCTTGTGCCAGGCACCATTTTAAGATCTCTGTATATGTTAACTCTTTTAATCTTCACATATCCCATGTGATAGGTATGCTTATTATCATCCTCATTTTACAGAGAAGGCAACCTTCTGAAGGCTAAACAGCTTGTAAGTGACAGAGCCAGTTTTTGAACCCAGACTCCCTCCAGAGTCTGTATGTAACCACTTTCTCTGTCATTTCTAATCTTGGTAGAGAGTATTAAGGGCCTGATTCAGGGCTCGTGTGCTGGCTAGAGAAGTGGAAAGGAGAAATGGAAATGCAAAGCACTCTGTGGAAAAAGACTCCCCAGACCAAGATGGCAGCATCAGTGTGGGCAATGAGAGACAACAGAGGATCTGGAAGTAGTCATGCTCTACGGGGTCTTAGAGGTCAGTCTAGCTTCGTGATTTCAGACCTGGTTAAGTATCAAAACCAACCAGAGATTTATTAAATACAGATTCCTAGGACCCTTTATAAGATGACCAAAGCAGACCTACCCAATCAGTTCTCGAGAGCTAAGGCACTTTTAACAGGGCCCTGCAGACAATTCAATAGCTAGCCTGGCAAAACTTTAAGAGCCCGACACTACCAAGCATTGAGTAATGTATAGGATTGTTCAATCAATATGTTGTACACCTGAACCTAATATAATATTTTTGTTAATTATACTTCAATTTAATAAAAAGGAAAAAGTCTGCAATGACTAACTTTTGATGAAGATGTGTAACAACAGGTGCAATTTGGGATAAATACTTTGGGAGAAAGGCATAGACCCTATGTCTTAGTAAATACATTCCAGAGAATATAAGCAAAAGAAACTCTTGCACATATGGATAAGAAAATAAGGACAAACAAGAATGCATAAAACAGCATTTTTTTGTTTTAGCAATAAAAATGGAAACAAATGTTCATCAACAAGGGAACAGATAAAGAAATTGTGGCATATTCATGCAGTAGGCTATCAATGCACAGGAACAAGCATTAGTAAAGCATAATGAGCCACATTCAGCAGGGATAAATCTTTTCACATAGTGTACAACGGAAAGAGTGAGTCATAGAAATATACATACAATATAACTTCACTGTTCAAAAATAAACAAAACCAAATGATACGTTTAACAATATATCCACACGTGGTAGAATTATAAAGAAAAGGAAAGGAATGATGAAGTTCAGGGTATTGGTTACAGTTGGGGGATATGCTATGTGTGATTAGTATATGGGGACTTTAAAGATAGTTGGGCATTTTTATTATATATACTGATTTGTATGTATGATGGAATTAATAATTTTAAAAATGTAAGAAAACATGGCTAAAGATATACATGTAAGGATATTTACTTCAACATTTTTTTGGTAGGCAAATAGGGGAAATTTGAATTTTAATCAGTAGGGTACTGAATAAATGTTATGATAAATTCATATTATATTCTATAGCCATTAAAAGGAACAATTCCAATTGCTATATGTTGATCTGGAGGAATGGCCATAATATGTTGAGAGAAAAAAAATCAATTTACAGAAAAACATATCAGATATAATCTCATTTTAATAAACAGCACAATAGGACTGTCCAATGAAACTCTATGTTTATATATGTTTGTACAAGCATGAAAAATAAGTGTGGCAAACTAGAGAATGGCGAAAGACACAATTTTCTCCTTTCTTTTTAGAATAGTAATGAGTTTGTATCCAGGTGTATTACCACCCAGAATGTGAGGCAACATTTCCCAGCCACCTCTGCAATGAGTGTGACCATGTAATTTCAGCCAGTAAGATGTAAACAAAATTGTATGCTTAAAGGGAGGTAACTACGATGGGAGAGATTTCCCACCACTTTTCATTTCCTCTGCCTTTCCTCCTTCGGCCTGCAGTGTATCTCTGTTGGCTGGAGCTCCAATAACCATTTTGGATCATGAGGTGACTTTGAGCATGGCAGCCATGAGCTAGGATAGTGGAATGAAAAGACAGAAGCCAAGGTCCCTGATGACACCGTGGAGCCACTACACCGACCCTGGACACCCTACCTCTGGGATATGGTTTAGGTGGGATAGATAGGAACTTCTATTTTATTTAAGTCATTTCCCTCTGGTATATCTCAACTATACACAACTAAGCATAATTCTAAGTGATACCCATGCCAAATTTAACAGTGGGTTATCTCAGGGGAGTGAGATTGGAAGCAAGTGTGATGAAAGAGGATGGTTCATTATCAAATTTTTTCTTTATATTTCATATTATTTGACACCTTAAAATGAGAACAGATTCCATGTATAATTTAAATTAAAGACTCTCTATAGGGGCCTGGGTGGCTCAGTCAGTTAAGCATCTAACTCTTAATTTTGGCTAAGGTCATGATCTCAGTGTCATGAGATTGAGCCCTACCACAGCTCCACTCCATGGTGGGCTGGGTGTGGAGCCTACTTAAGATTCTCTTTCGCAAAAGGGGAACCCTCTACACTGCTGGTGGGAATGCAAGCTGGTGTAACCACTCTGGAAAACAGCACGGAGGTTCCTCAAAAAGTTGAAAATAGAGCCACCCTAGGACCCAGCAATCGCACTACTGGGTATTTACCCTAAAGATACAAATGTAGTGGTGATCTGAAGGGGCACCTGCACCCGAATGTTTATAGCAGCAATGTCCACAAGAGCCAAACTATGGAAAGAACCTAGGTGTCCATCAGCATACGAATGGATAAAGAAGATGTGGTGTGTATATACACACACACACATACACACTCTCTCTCTCTCTCTCTCACAATGGAATACTATGCAGCCATCAAAATAAATGAAATCTTGCCATTTGCAATGACATGGATGGAACTAGAGAGTATTATGCTGAGCGAAATAAGTCAATCAGAGAAAGACAATTATCATTAGATCTCCCTGGTATGAGAAAGTTGAGAGGCAATGTGGAGGGTTTAGGGGGTAGGGAAGGAAAAAAAATGAAACAAGATGGGATCAGAAGGGAGGCAAACCACAAGAGACTCTTAATCTCACAAAACAAACTGAGGGTTGCTGGGGATAGGGGGATAGGAGAGGGTGGTTGGGTTATGGACATTGGGGAGGGTATGTGCTATGGTGAGTGCTGTGAAGTATGTAAACCTGGCGGTTCACAGACTTGTACCCTGAGGCTAATAATACAATATATGTTAATAAAAAATTAAAAATTAAAAAAAAGATTCTCTCTTGCTCCCTCTCCCTCAGCTCCTTCCCCTGGTTCACAGGGTGTGAGTGCACACATGCATTCGCATGTGCTCTCCCTCTCAAAAAATCAAAAAATTAAGAAAAGACTATCTACACAAGTTTTAAACAGAAGAAAAAAAGAAAACCTTCCAAGTACATATGAGGTATTGGATGTGAAGATTGGGAACCTGCTCTCTCCTTTCCTAGATGAAAAAACTGAGTCCTGGAGTTAATACAGTGAGTCAGCAGTGGGACTAGAACTAGAGCCCAGACTTTGGACTCCCAGTCCAGTGCTCTTCCTTTCATAGCATAACAGAAAGCATTTTAAAATATGAGACCCTGAGAAACCTGACCTGTGGCAGAAACAAAGTAGCGATGGTCTGGTTTCCACATGGGGTATCCAGGTGGTTAATTTTAAAAAATGGTGATTAGACACAAGATGAGAATCGGGTTTGAATCTAGATAAATTAATGGTTCTGTTGTAGAGCCGTCTTATGTAAGACTTGACATTGTTTTAGTAGCTAAAACCTTCCTATGATTTTAGACATGTGACAAGCTTCCAAACATCAAAACCTTTTATTTTCTGATTCGTCACAGAGAAAAAAGAACATCTCATCCAAGGCCTGAAATGGGCACTTCCTTCCCTCCATACTAGAGGAATCTTTAAAATTCTCAAGTGTGAAATTACAAGTAAAATTAGATGATCAAACAGTATGACATAAATTGAAAAGAATGTAATCTTAAGCACTTACAGAAGGAAATATAGTCTTCTTTCATTTCCTAAAATGGCAGGCAGCTTAGGATCATAATTTTGCACTGTGATTTTCTACACATTTCTGAAGTTATGTTTTGTTCTCAGTAGATTTTAGCCTCCTAGAAAATGATTTGCATAATGCTTTTTTTGCTCAACTGTGGAAACTTAAGTAAGCAAAAAGATAGACTCTTTCAAGGTTAAAATATAGAAGTTAAGGCAAAAATAATTTGAGTACACTTTGATTCAATGCCTTCATCACATGACTCCCCGCTGCCTACTCTGCACGGCTCACTGGCTGGACTTGACCATTCCACCCACTCCTTTATTAACTCGGACATCTCTCATCTGCCTGCCTCTTGCCCACTTCAAACAGAATTGAGAAAGGTTTTGCAGAAACTCTTTGGTACTTTTTCATACCATCAGCTCAAAACATGTAAAGAAATGATAGACTTCTTTGCTAAACACTGGCTTTTCCTAAGTTTCTTTCCCATGCACAAAGATGACAAGAGTTACATATACCTTATAAGAAGTCTTTTCAAATTGTGACTTTGTTGAAACGGACCCTTCCCTCTTCCATTATCATGGAGAAAAAGCTCTCTGTTATTTCTACAATTCTAGAAAATGGGACTGGCTAAACTTCATTGTCACTAACGTAAGATCAATATCATGTGTTCTGTGGAATTCAGAAAAACCAGAAAATACACTGTACTTAGAGTTTTTCTTATTTTCTCTAAAATATATGCAACTTAATAAGCTAAGAAGTTGGAGCACAGAGATATAAGTGGTGGCAACACTTCAACATTTCAGAGAACACATGTTGCTAATGGCCTTTCCACTCATCTCCCTTCACTCGCACACATACCTGTGGGACGAGTGCATATTGAACTTGAGTATCAGACACCAGAGCCAATTTATAGCAGGTGATAAGGAAACAGTCTTACCTCTAGAAGCAGTTCATTTTTCAGTGCCAAAGGCAAAGTATTTAGTAGGTATTTTATAGGTCATATATCCAATACACCACAGGACATCTGTAGTTGCTCATACTAAAAGTCTTTTGCCAGGGATGAGTTCACAACCTGTGTGTGTGTGTGTATGTGCGTGTGTGTAAATGTGTGTGCATTCATGCACACATATGTGTTTGTGCACAAAACAATGTCCAGTGGAATATTCTTTGGGAATTCTACAGGCGACAGTGAGGCTGGTTGGCTCTGCATCCTTCTCTAGGAGACATTCAGCAGAGAAACATGTAGGTGCCTTGAGTGCTGAATTCGAGGCCCATCCAGGAGGTCGCTGCCTGACTATGTGATCCTGACTCATTCCCATCACTCTCTGCCTCACATCTCTCGTCGATCAACCTGCGATGGCAACACTTCCACACACAGCTCTCTGGATTGTTTGGCAGGAAGAAAAACGGGGAGCAAGCCCTCTGGAGACTGGATAGCATGATGACCTCGGAGGCACCCTTATCAAGCACAGACTTAGCAAGAAGAAGTCAACTCCTTGTCCATTGCTTGACAAGATCACCATAAAACCAATTCAGAGTGACTCCTTAGGCAAGGAGGATGAGTCATATAAGAAAAGTTCTTGATTAAGTCTCAATGGGAAAATGAAACAGACCTGCCATTTTGCAGTGTCTCTAGGTGCCAAAGACACAGTGTCCACAGACAGAAGGAAAAGGGCCGGTGGCTCTGGCAAGCCCTTTGTTGCCATCCCAGTGTCCCTGGAGGGGCTGCCCCAGAGCCACAGTGGAATGCCTCACCCCTGTCCCCGAGCCCACTCAGTGAATCAGCGAGCTGTAAAGGGCTCCAACAGTTTTTACACCGATAAAATAAAAATTAAGTTTCCTGGGCATCCACGGTTTATCGCAGTGAGTCTGTGTTAATATTTCCTAATCATAGTGACCTCAGCCTGCCAGAATGCTCAGGCCCCTAATCCTCGCTGTAATGTTTTCTCATTAGCTACGCAGCATAGCCACACCAGCGGCAGCCACCAAACACAGCCCCAGGCACCACTGGAATTAATTACGAGAAGAAACACTGCTGTTTTGAATTGTCATCTTGAATTTATCACTTGCCACTTAATGTAACTCATCTGACCTAATACCTCCATCGTGTCACCAGGGGCTTTGGCACGGGTTTCACCAGGGTAATAGCAGGGGGGGTTCTGTATCGCTAATGTGGCCGAGACGCCAAACACACAGCTGCTGGAGGCCTGGTTAAAATCCTACCCCGGAGGCGAAAGCATGCTAACAATGCCCCTAGCAAATTGCAGATTACCCACACGTCATGTTCTATCTGAAGCTGAGAGTGATTCCAAGGTAGGCCCGATACATCTAATTTCTGCTGCTCGGAGAAGATAATCTTTCATTGCTTTGGATGGAACGGCCCTCCCCATTTGTTTCTCTTGTGCTCTGTTTTTGACCGTCATAATGAAACTGGCTATTCATGTATGGAAGGAAAAGCGGCTCTGGGGGGACCTGGGCTGCCAGGACTGGGGCCCTTCCCTATTATAAATTCTGAAGAAATTGCTCATTAAATTACTCACAGAAAGAAAGGCAATTTCACCGCCGGTGACGTTTCGCTAGGAAAAGGGACAGAAGTGTAACCCACGTTGAAGTCTGGGCCATACCGTTGCGGGGCAGCCACTGACCCTGTACTTAGGAGAGGTACCCGGCGTGAGCTCTTCAAAAAAGGCACATATAATAAGGGGTTAATGATCTGTTTGGTTTCATTAAGCCTGAGACATTGTTCCAGGATGAAAAATAAGCTTGAGTGCGTGCTCTAAACAAAAGTCCACGCGATCAAATGTTTCATATACTTGAAACCAGCGCTTTTCGTTTTCTGCCCATTTTGGATTCACCCAAATGTCATTACCCTTATTTTAAAGTCAGGCTTTCGGTTCTGCTGTGGCTTTTATTTCAAAGCATGGTGTATGCATGTATGCAGTGGCTGTGTGCGTCGGTATGTCGATAAATACTAACCCCTCGAAGCTTAGAGACGTAATGACATAATACCATAATGTAAAACCCAAGCATGAAAATCTACTGATGAAATAATAAGTAAAATAGACTTACTTTGATAATGACAACTCCTAGCCTATTTCATAGACAAAGACATTTCCTTTGGTTATCACATTCTACACTACGCATAGTAAACTTCGGGAGATGTATAATGCAGTATAAACATTAATAGTTACACAATTGTGTTGTTTTAGAAAGACTATTTATAGGGAAAATACAAAATGCCTCCCCAAAGTATACTTAGACCTAAGCCACCATAATCTTCCTGCTCATACAGCAGGAAATCTAATACAGCAGCTCAATAAACCTGTAGGAAACAAAGGTTTTATGTAGCATTAAGTGTCACGATATTAAAATGCCCACATTACTTTCAATTGCTCTTATAAGCTTCTTTTTAACAATCCAGAAAGTTGAGTGCCATTATGAGAAGAATACTGTCCTGCGTGGGAAAGGATAGGGAAGGAGAAACAAAACCCTCACGCCTCCACGCGTGCTGCTCTCTGATGAATCCCACGAGGGTCTCTCTCCCTTAAGTCTCCCGTTCTTACACTGCTTTGGGCTGTTGGGATATATTGTGTCAAAGGTGACATAACATTTAAAAGGGTGTCAGAAAGCCGCGACCGCAGTTGCCACTGCAACCACATGACCTCTTCTGGCGTCGGTTCCCTTTCCTGGGAATGTAACATGGCACACCATGAGCTTTGGAGGCTATAATTAGAGAAGGTAAAGCCCTTTCAAAATACTGAGTACTTCCTTCTGTGAATGAGCATTACAAATGCTAATGTAGCAACAACAGAAATCACCACCCCCAGAAGTGGATGTTTCTCCCAAACAGGGACAGTTGCTTTGGTGAGTTCCGCAGCCCATCTAGCACTCTGTAGCTGCTAATTAATACCTAATGACAATGATGAACCGCTGGTGATACTCGGCTAACTAATTGGGGTCTAATAGTATCTCAGGAAGTTTCAACTTAATGGCCATTAAAATAGGATATCTTCTATTGCTATCACACCTGCCAACTCCCCAAACTTTCTACAAATAGAAATTCATTAACTGAAGTTCTTTAATGAAATATTAATGGTACAAAAGTACTTTTTGAAGACTTAAGAAATACCCAAGGTCAATAAACTGGCAGTGCCTTTTAAGCAAAAATTGCCCCCTTTTTGTTGCTTGGGACAAGCTTAGGCAAACGAAACTGATGGTTCTGCTTTGGGGTTACTGGATCTGAAGCCACTGGGCTGTCACTTACATTTCTCAATGTGGGGGTGAGCAGAAGGCATTTTCAATGAATATTTAGCCTCTCAGGGTTATGGGAACTATTGGGCTATAGAGACTTCATGATAGTCACAAATAAGGAAGCATAACATGTTAAAACATACTTCCAAAGCACTGGGGTAGTTTGCATGCAAGTGATGGCAAAAAAATCCTTCTCCCTCCGTGCAGATGGTGTAAATGCTGCAGCCCACAGGGAGCCCCGTGGCTGTATCTTATGGAAAACCCTGTGAGCTAGATGAATTTCCCCTACCTTTCTAGAATATTCCAACTTGTTACCTTTTAGCAGCCCCAGCCCCAGACAAACCCTTTCCAGTCTGGCCTCAGTGCGGAAGCTCTGTGAAATCTTTTGCTGATCTTTAGATATTTTTCAACGACTTAAAATGAAATATTTTAAAATCTTGACTGTTAGCACTAAAAATGTACCAGTGCATGCTGGGAATCAATGGCATTTAGTGCTGCCGCCTTGTAAAAAACCAAATCCTAAATGGTTCATCCTAATGTTATTGGCAGATGTGGTTTTATACTTCTAAATTCCTTGGAGTTGCTAGAAAGGAAAAGAGAACATATAGATATGCCTATGCAGATGAAATGACATCATAAAATACCTGACTGTAGAGCAAGGGGACTCTCCGTGGCTGGATTATTTGTTATTGAACCAGGGACCCAGAGCAAAGGAGAAAGTGCATAATCTACAACTGAATGTTTTCAATTACTTTTTATCGTGCTCGGTTATTCTCACCACAACTTACATAGATTCTTTTACATTCTAACTGAAAGAAATGCACATGCGGCATTTACTTTGCAGAGACCCTGTGGCCTCTCACCCCTCTGCTGAAATACACCAAATCTATCGCAGCACTGGGACTGTCCCCAGTATGTTATTTTTCTGTCAAATGACTGCCTTTCATCGTCATATCCAGTTTCATCACAATTAACTATGTTAGCCACAGAGCCCACGACCTGCATGCTCCAAGGCGATACTTGGCACATTGATATTTAACACCAAAGGTACACACCATTTTGTTTTCTGGACTGGAAATGCTCTAATAGGAGAGAGGGGCCTTTTTGGTTTCTTTTCTCATTTTTTTTATTTATTGTTATTTTTTTAAATAGGCTCCACACCCAGTATGTAGTCCAACCTGGGGCTTAAACTCATGACTCTGAGATCAAGACCTGAGCTGAGATTAAGAGTTGGACTTTTAACCCACTAAGCCACCCAGATGCCCCTTTTGGTTCTTTTTTTTTTTTTTTTAAATTTCAAAACAATATGAAAATGCCCATATTATTATAGTTTAAGGACCAAAGACAAAGAAAATATGCTTCTAATGGAAACTATAACCACAATGCAAATAACCCTAATGTAATCCATTGTTCCAACGGGAACTTGCCAGGGCAGCAAGTAGGCATTGAAGGATGCAAGCTCAGGGTAGGCACAGAGAAAAGCTGCTCCACAGAGCAACGGCTGTTCTGCATGAGGACCCTGCACATATATCCCTGGCTGTGTAGCTTTGCCTCGTCATGGGTCTCCAAGGGAGAGCGTAGACCCACCCCCCCACACCACCTTCCAGCCTGCCCTTTGACTCATTCATATGATCCTATTGGGAGCTAGGAAGAGGGAAATGTCATACAGAATGTTTTTCACCACCTGGAAAACAATCTACCTCAAAGCAAATTCCTAGCGCTCATGACTGCGAGGCCGGGCTCATCGCAGCCATTGTCATGCAAGCACAGTTGTAAGTAATAATGTGGCCTTTAATGACGGAATGATGGACCTGCCAAACACTTGCTCCTGCCATCGACGGCCTGCATTTCCCTGCTGGAGAGCACAGAGATGCCCATCTGGGAGTTATTAACATATCCTCGTCAATTCAGAACCGACTTTAACATAATCCATATTTGTTGGAGAAAGTCCAACATCGGCTTGAGAACAGCAGTCACGTGCTTCAATGACACATTTCAAACAGCACACACAGAGCATGCTTGGGCAGCTAAGCAATTCAGAAATGCAAATAGCGGAAGCACTCTCCTGATGAGATAAAAAGGACAAATCCCTTCTGGCAAAAGACTGGATGTCCTCTTAATGGTGCAGGAAAGCCACCAAAGTAGGAAAGGGACCAATTCCAGAAGCATCAGTTTGGGTTTGGTAGAGTGACCAGAAAGGTATCTCTTGGGGTTTATTCTGAGCAGGTTGGTGCAATCAATCTCAAGTCGAACCTTGGACTTCAGCTGTTGTCAGGCAGAACTGTGTGTCCGGGATGCAGGAATACAGATGCTCTTAAACCGACACTTGCTTGTTGACATGTGTAGAAGCACAAACCTCTCCCTTTAAAAGCACAACAAAGAGCTACGGGTTCCATTTTAACATCATCTCGGGTTTTGTTCTGGAGGGGTTATTTGCTATAAACACATCCCTGGAAGAAGCTCTATGGGTTATGCCCCTAAATGTGAGTCCTCAGGAAATTAAATTATATCAAAATGGTTCTGGAAGTTATCTCCAAACGAGGCACTGGTCTTTGTGAGTATAGTATCACCCCTTCCCATACTTTTTCAATGATTTAAACATGCTGGAAATACAGTTCATCAACCAAGTTCCTTTGGTTGATAGATATTATTAGTGGTATTTATGCTTTATAAGGGAAATAAATTAAGGAATAAGAAGGGAAAAAAGGCATTTCCTTGGGGCCACCAGCCATTTCAATTGATGTGGATTTTGGTGAAACTGCAAAGAAGCCTTATTTTTAGATTATGTAAATCAAAACCAAATGCAGAGTCATTCTTCAAATATTTAAATAGACTCACATGGCTAGGTCACTAGATAGTAGTTTTGTGTCACTATTAAATTTTCTGCATTTGATAATTATGTTGTGGTTATGTGAAAGAATGCTCTTGTTCTTAAGAGATACATGTTGAAGTATTTAGGGATAAAGGGTTACGATATTTGCAACTTTCTCTTAAATAATTCAGCAGGAAAAATAACAGTAATGAATATACACACCCTGAAAGAGGAAACAAATGTGGCAAAATGTACAGCTGGTCCACCTAAGTGAAGGATGTATGTGTATTCCTTTGGCAACTTCTTGGTATGTGTGAAATTTTTCAAAATAAAAAGTTGAGAAGAAAATAAATTAGACTCGCAGACACTACCTTGGAATTTAAAAAAGACAGTTCACTGCCGGGAAACCTCCTCTTGCTTACTATTCTTTGGTTAATGATAACATTTTGTATCAGGTTAGAATCTCCTGGAAGGAGAAGAAGACAGACTAAGAATAACTGAGGGGCAATACTCTCATTTATTTATTCTCCATTTATTTATGGAGAATGAGGTGGAAGAGACACAGGAAATGAAAGGAGTTAAGATAGGAGGAAAGAGAATGTTGAGAAAAGGAGAAAGCAGACATTTGGGCAATTCTGAGCCAGAAGACCAGGAGTGGCCAGAGGCAATGACCTGAGGCTGGGAAGAAGATGGCAGTGGTCTTTGGACAAAGATCTCATCTGAGGGGAGAGAAAATATGAAAACCTCATCCTTTCCCTGGAAAAAAAAGAATTGGGCAGCCCAGCTGCTAATGGCACATATCCTTCCTTCCCTAAGGAGTGGAACTCAAGCACAAGGCCCCCTTGGAGGCTAGCCTGAGCCTTGGGCCACAGGGCTGGACACAGTGCTGCAGAGGGTATGTGCTCCACACCCCACCCTGCTGGAGAAACTCATCAGACCCTAGGACCTAAGAGGTAAGTTCGGGTGGGCAGTTGATCTTTAGCTTTTTGATATGTCTCTACTTTTGTGGTTTGGGGAATACTATGAAACCTTTGATCGTGACTATAAAAATGGTAAAATAGAAAATCATTTGCCTTCACTGGAATATGTATAATTTTTCATTCATTCCTGTGAGCTTCAGAAAATGATGGTGGTGAAAGAAGTAATTGCAATTATTCAGCCTAGGTTAGGAGCTGAGATATGCCCAGAAAAAGTGTCCCTAATGGTGAGTAGTCATCAGACCAGGAAGAGGTACAGATATAAAAACCAGGGGAAAGAGAAGGGCGGGGACAGATAGGGAGCATGTGGGTAAGGGGTCTGATATATGGGAGTAAGATAGCCCAGTTGTGGTCATCCCATTTTAATTATGGCCACACCCAACTGGGTAGATCACTCTAACAAGCCACCACCCTAAAAAGCAGCTTCAGGGAACTCTTTTGCCTCTGAATTTTGTGAGGGAACCCTCCATTGTTGGCTCCACCTCAGCCCCCAGAAATTCCTATGGGCTGATCCCGACAAAGCCAAGGAAGCCAAAGTCTGTTTTGGTCTTGAAATAAATTGAAGCAAGAAGTTTAAAGAAGCTGCTTGCCTTTGTCTTGTTTGTCATATCCTCCCGCAGTCACTAAATAGTTTTTTCTCAGGGAAAGAAAGAACCTCAGAGTTTCTTTCCTTTAAAAAAAAAAAAATATATATATATATATATATATATATATATATATTTAATTGATAGAGAGAGGGACAGAGGGTGTGCATGTGCACGAGTGGGGGTTGGGGATAAAGGAGGAGGGAGAAGCTGATTTCCCGCTAAGGCTGAGCAGGGAGCCCAGTGCAGAGTTCTATCCCAGGACCCTTGGATCATGACCTGAGGTGAAAGCAGACACTTACCAACTGAGCCACCCCAGGCACCCCTCAAACAGTTTTAAAATTCACTGTCAAGCAAAAGACCCCAGAAGTTCATAGATCCATAAGCAGAGAAACACCGTGTCACCTTCCTATAAGGCACCTTAATCCCAGCTCTCAGCATCATATCTTTGGGTCATCTTCTGGTTTTCTGCTCCCCTTGATATTCATTTTAATCTGATCTTCCTTATAGAAAATATTAGGGTTTGGAGAGTCAGATTTGTTCTGGGCCCCTGCACTGTCCCAGAGACAACCCCAGGCAGAGAAGCATGGAATCCAGAGCTAGTCTGCTCAGGGACCAGTCCCATAGTGGTGGCATCTGTGGTTTTCTCCCGTGGAGTTCAGGACATTTGGCTTCTTTGATGCAGTGGTATTCAGTAGGACGGAGACAGTGGAGTTTCCATGTCGGCTCTGAGGAAAATACCAAATGAGTAACAGAAAAGCATAGTCTGAGAATTGACCAGAGCACATTAAAAGTTACATCCTAGGGAAATCATGTTTGTTCTTTTAAATACGGCAACTCTTCAGCCCAAAGTAGCAGATGAAGTGCTGTTCTTTCACATGGATGGGAAGTATTGCTTGGTTCACACTGTGAGGTAAATATGGGTAGACTATTGCTGATTCAGGCTAAATTGCTGTCTCATTAGGGTTATTTGGTATTTTATTTGAAACCTGAATTTCTCACAAAAGCATAATGGAGGGGGAAATACAGTTGCCTCAAGTAAGGAGAGACATCCCTGCCATGACTTCACCATGTGCCAGCATTTCTGGGCTCAAACATCCTTCCAGCTCTTCTCCCACACTTTGCCTTGGTTTGGCTGCATTTCCCTTCATGGTCCTAGGGAAGACTTATTCCTACGGACATCTCTTAGAGCCTGAGCCGTGGGCGTTCATAGTTTCAGACTGGCAGTATTGAAATAAAACCTACATCTAAGAAAGCAACGCACCAGCAGACATCTTAGTTCCCATCTATTTAATCATCAAACCTGGAGTCATAAGAGAATTAGACACAGGAAAGTGGAGATGTTGGATGCTTAGGAAAGATCTAGAATACGGAATTCTGTCAGACCAAAGCAATCTGGATGGTGCAGAAAGTAATGCAAGGGGGTGAAAATGAGCACCAAAGATTTACTCCTGGGATGTGTCTGTTGCTCATTTCCAACCCTCCGGAGCAAGACCATGGTGTTTCTCCCCACAGGATACAGATACATTACACTGAGCCATATCTGAGAATTCAAAGTGTAATTTGTCAGCCGTGTTTTGGAACAAACCAGAAAGTCTCAACAGTCTTGATGTGGTAGTGTCTGGAATAGTCAGATATAGACCATGTAAGGGGCAATTTGCTATAATGTTTAAGGTGATGCTGGTTTAGTGGCTTGCATGTCCTCCAACTCTAACAACAGGGTGACATAAGATCAAAAAATCAATTTCTAAGTCATCACTCTGCTCTTGCTTCTTCAGGGACATGGGCCAACTATCCACGTCTTGCAATGAGCAATTCCCTTACTGTATTGAGCTGGGACCAACTCCCCTAGGTATGGTGTCTTCTCTTGGGACTAAAGCCACACCAAATGGCAGGGAGATATCTCTTTTCCCCTTCCTCTCATGAAGAATGAATGGCAGCTCCTTCTCCCTGCTTCTACCTGTAGTGACAACTAGTCCTCAGTAGTAGGCAAAATAGACTAGATCAGTGGCCCGAAACTTTAGCCACACCAGAAGCCCCTGGAAGTCTTGTTAGCCCCCAGGTTGTCGGGCCTCCCAGGGTTTCTAATTCAGTGGGTCTAGGGTGGGGCTGAGAATGAATTTCTAACGAGTTCCCCAGCAGTGCTGGTGGTGATGGTCTGGGGACTGTGCTTTGAAACTGCTGGGGTAGGTTACGCTGCGTAACAAATGGCCCCCGAATTGTGCGTCTCATGTCTGTCCCAGGCCAGCTGCAGCTCTGCTCTCTGTCTCCTTCCCTCCAGGATGCAGTGTGATGGAACAGCCTCCAGCTGGAATGTTGCCAGTCCCATGGCAATGGGTGAAGGACTTGGTACACTACTGGTTAGCTCTTAAGGCTTTGGTTTGCAGTTCAGTGGCTGAATTAAGGTACATGGCCAAATTTGATGTCAGTGGCAAGTGAGGGGCAACTTTTGTGAATAATTATGCATCCCCCAAAACCCAGTTTTCTCCTTCTTCCATGGTCAATGAACTCACATTTGACTGCACAAATGGCTGAATAAAAAGTGAAGTTCTCTGATTGTCCTGCAGCTAGGTATTGGCCTATACCAATTAGAGCCTCTGGGAGCCTCCAATTAGAGGCTCTGGAGTAAGCAGACTGTGGTAGAATTGTTCTAGAAACCTTCCAAAAAAGATAGCAGATATGTGTCATTTCTCTGCGTGTGTATGTTTCATTTCTTTCTCCATCCTCTTGCCTACAATGCATGTGCTAGCCT
Source organism: Neogale vison (assembly GCF_020171115.1). Lineage (NCBI taxonomy): Eukaryota > Metazoa > Chordata > Mammalia > Carnivora > Mustelidae > Neogale > Neogale vison. The sequence continues at coordinate 71,617,290 of NC_058093.1, forward strand.
TTTGTAGCATGAGATCAATAGAAAAAAATAAAAGGTATATGGAGCACCATACCAGTCCCAGGCCACCTGCCCATACTTCTAGATGAGAGAGGAATGAAATTCTATTGTTGAAACCACGGTTATCTTGAATTTTCTGTCACTCACATAGGAATAAAATTGCAACTAATGCATCCTTGGAAAGGCTTTCTTTTGAAGTCTGCTCATTTCCATCCATAGCTCCTTGTGTTCCACTCAGCCATCAACTCTTTCCTGAGCTTCTGAGTTTATTTCTTTCTCCCATACCCATTTTTCTCATTCTTAACCACAGCCATGAGAAAGTCTACGGAAGGAGATCGACTATAGCATTGTTCCATCTAGGAATATAGACTAAGACTATAGGTGCATAAAGTCTGATGGGGGGAAGTGATAATGGAAAAGAAAACTTGTCTGGCTAGATCTTTTCTAAGGAACTTCCAAAACCAGCTTTATCACAGAACACCGCTGAGGACAATGTTCCTCTTTATCGCCAACCCACCCCCCCGCCCCGCCCTGCAATTTAGAACATTTCTAGGTTTCTGTGATTTGGATGCCCATGCCTTACCTCATCTGACCACTAGGAGAAGTGATGAGGCATAAATGTTTAAAGATCTTCATGAGCCACCACGCGGTCCTGTTTCTCTCCTCCACCTTCATTTTTAACTCTCTATCCCTGTCTCTGTGCTCTGGCAGCCTGTTCCCTCTTGATCTGTTTTTGTCATCTCTACAGTCAACCTCAATTGTCCACATCTCCCCATGGACAGAGGGGGCAGCTCGATAAGAGGAAAAGGAGAGGTGTTAACAAAAGTCAAAAGGCTGAAAAGGGGAAGAGAGGCATCTTGGGACATGACAGCCTCGGAGATGAAAACCATGTTCAAGACCTCACTGAGACACAATAAAGAGTTTATGAAAGTCATCTAGAATGTTCAATCAATGCACAGAAAGATTACCAATTTAGTTATACAAACATGTGTTATAAAATATAAATATATATGGTATTAAGAGGATTTCTCTTCTGAGAACTGTATGTTAGAAGCATTTCACATGAAGATTGCCCTAGACATCCTAAGTAATCTAATAAAACAGAATGTCCCAAGATGACAATGGCTATGTTTCCAAAAATCAAACAAAAGAAACCCAGTTTTCAGGGTCAAATAGGTTTGAGAGCACCGTGTTCAACTTTCTCTTGGAAATCCATGATGTATGTTGGCACATTAAAGTCTCTAAGAACTTCTGGAGTAAAGAAGCCCATTTATTTCTTCATATCCAAAAGTACTGAGCCACGAATTTTTTTTTTAGTATAATTATCTATTAATATCTTGTGAGACATGTCCCTGGAACACAATCTAAGAAATTGTTTCAAAAGAATAAGAACTTCACAGGCAGCATACTGCATTATTTTTCGTAAAAGGCACTACTGCAACCTGCAGTCTTGTGAATATTCATAGCCTATTGACATTTCAGTGGGACCACATGAGAATTAAACAGAACAAAGCAGGGCTCAAAAATCACATGCTTGTGGCACAAAACTCCCCAAATTTGGTTTATGCCATGTTCTCCAGATCCAAAACAGTATTGTGAGAAAATGCGTTTAAAAAAGTAAAATGAATTGACTGAAAAAGAGAGTGAACCATGGTTCATAGTTAATAATAAACAAGGGAACTCCCATCTGACAGTGTCTACACATGGAAGAGACCAGGACAAGGAGGAATGATCTGGATCAAATCGTGCAAAAGCAAAAACACAGCGAATTTGGAAGGATACAATTCACCTTAAGTAGGACATTAGCCTAAGGCTTTAGTGGCTCAGCAGCCTTCTCTGCCCAGAGGCAGCAGGAACTAGAAAGAGCCTGGGCTTTAGAAGCCACTTATCCTCATAAAGCCCCACATTTATTGCTATTACAACATTTCCCACAGTGCATTGTAATCGTTATTTTTTGGTGGTTTACCTTTTTGTATAGTGTGATCCCTAAGGACAAGTACTATCTCTTACTGATCTCCCTATCTCCATTCTAGTCATTCCATAGTAAGCACACAGTAGATATCCAGAAATGTTTGTTGAATGGGTATCTTTGAGAATTCTGGGTGTATTATTCTAGGATCAGACTCCAGACCGAACTTCGGCGAATGACTAGGACGGGAAGGGTTTAAAGTTGCACAGACTGTGCCCATGTGAATGTGGTAAAGGGAAGAAAGACACAGCAGTTAAATGTTCACTAGTTGAGTAATAATGGTTGCTTCTGGGAAAGGGAGCTGGATTACTGGTGGTCAGGAGTGGGTGAGAGACTTATTTTTCATGGACAGCCTTTTGTTCATTTGGATTTTATCCCATGCAATTGTATTTCCTATTCAAAAGTTAATAAATCATATTTCAAGTGATCTGAGTGACCCCTCGAGCATGAGTTCTTGACCAGTAGTGATGAAAAATTCTACTTTTTAAATGTCCCCTCTGCTCACTAACCCCCATCTAAGTATTTGAATAACAATATCTGTTGGTTGAATGGCTGACTCCTGGACTAGGTAAGAAGCAAATGTAATCCAGCCCCCACCTACAGGAGACCTCAAATCTGCTTCTCCAGCCTTGGGTCCCACCTAGCACCATCCTGCACTGATTATAGAAACTCTTGCTATTCTCTGAGCACCTCCCACCTTGATCTTCCTGCGTTTGCACAAAATCTGCCTGCAGAAACGCTCTGCTCCCTTAGAGGTCCAGCTCAAATGCCTGGTCTTCTCATGAAGCTTCACCAACAACAGGTTGTTCTACCTTACCATACATTCATTGTGCCTTACTTATTGTGCTTCATGAATACGTAGCTTAACCACAGAGCTGGCTCTAACGATCACCGCAGAGCAGCTGTCCTGTGCCTAAGCTCTGGAGCCACAGACTGGCGGCTGTGCATGTGCACAGGCTGTGAAGTCCAACCACACAAGTTCAAATCCTGTTTCTGCAGTGGGACCTTCAGTGAGTTTTCCTACTGGTGTAGCGGTGTACTGGTTCGTAGCCTTTGCAAAACAGTTGTTGTGAGGATTAAAGGATCTTGTCTAACTTTTTTTTTTTTTCTTTATGTGAGACCAGTTTTTCTGGAAAATGAAACAGATGGATCAGGATAGTCAATTTCACACTTGGGCATGCCCAGGAACTGCACGCTGAACTTCCCGATTCCAGGCTCTCCTGAAGCAGGTCTGTTTCAGTGGGTCTGGTGGGGCTGGGGAAGATGCATTTAACAAGTGTCCTACTCAACTTTGTATGACAGCTGTCTGGGACCTGAATTTTAGAAACGTTGCATCCACGCAATTGTTTCTAACTTCTGCTTTACATGTCAGAACCACCTGGAGAAGGTTTAAGAGAAACCACATATAAAGTCAGAGCCCCAACTCCAAGATCCTAACTCAAATTTTCTTGGGTGGACCTGGGATATCAGCATTTTTAAAGACCTCCCCAGGTAAGTCTACTGTGTAGCTAGAGCTGAGAACACCTGTTCTGTCTGGTTTGTTTAAAGTCACTAAAATACAGTTAAAATAGATTCCCCTTAATATAGGGGTGCCTGGGTGGCTCAGTCTGTTAGGCATCTGTCTTTGGCTTAGGTCATGATCAGCAGGGAGCCTGATTCTCCCTCTTTCTCTGCCTGCCACTCCTCCTGCTTGTGTTCTGTCTCTCTCTAATAAATAAATAAAATATATTGTTTAAGAAATTTTAAAAATAGTATATAAAAATTAGGAATCTGGAAACTAGATTTCTATCTAAATGAATAAAATATCAGAAAAGATAAGTGTAATTCAAGTACACAGTGATCAAATGATCATTCCTGTTGTATTAATTTGTCTTAAAAACTTATGAGACAAATGTCAATTGGTCAGTCTCACCAGACATCAGTATGCGTCCATCAGGAAAGGCAAAACAATTGATTGGCAGTGACATTTGCAAGGTACCTATTGTTTGATGCACGCAGTTCTTAATGTGGAACATTTCTAAAGCCCATATTGTGTTAACTGCGATGAGAGTTCTAGGCATGTATCCTCATGTTTAACAATGAAAGAAGTATTTATCTCTTTAATTGAAAGGAGCAAACAAATCGATCCCACGAAGACACCAATCTTTGACTAAATTCAGCAACCAAATTTCTAAAGAATGTTGTGTTTAATTCTGTAGTCTTCCAAGAATTCCAGTCAAAACAGACTGAAATAGAACATGAAATGAGTCATCAGGATAAATGGGTGAAACTATTAAGGACAAACAGATTTTGTTTATTTAAAGGCCATCTGAAATTTTCTGCTCTTTCAAAAAAATATGACTCAAGGTAGACAGCAAGTAATTTGTATGAAGTGGACAATGTTATTCATGAAAGTAAGCCCTTCTGGGTGCCTAATTATAAATGCCTAATGTCTAAGGAATAAGTCATTTATAAAGAGTTGTCAGAAAAAAAAAGTGAGAATGAAATTTTTCCCATTGTGGGTTTCTGGTTATGGGGTTCCCTAGAAATTTGAGTATTAAATAACATATGAAACTATCATCAATGAGATGGCAATTATGCTCAAATCTAAAAAATTAAACACAGACTGTTTTTCTCGCTAGATGCATGCCAGGAACTAGACCCTTGATTGAGTATAGTAACAATTCACTCATTTGGAATCATGAATGAAATCATTCTAAACTTTAAAACCAGTCATTTTTTCTCAGAAAACCATTTGGGGTTCATTATAGGTGTGCCCTGCAGTCAAACCTCGGGTGTTACACTGGTCATTTTGTTAAAGGCCCACATGGTCCCCTTCTGGATATCTGTTGTCCTGTGTTTGGAATATTCTTGGGACTTCGAAGACAGCAGAGCACCATGGAAATGCCACATGTGGGCAAGTAGGACTTTACCAAGCTCTTTGACACCCAGCACCTGAGCTTTTCAAAAGCCAAGACACCAATCCCCTTTTAACCTTAATCTCAATGCCATGCATCTTCAAATAGCCAGTAATAAAAAATTAAAAGAGGGTCCTTCTCTCTTCATACAAATCCCCTTGCTCCCATACCACGATAAAGAGAAGTGACTGTTGTGACTTCTGATGTTTGAGTCAGTAGAATTGATGACCCCTGGATGCCTCAAAGCAAGGACCCCGGTGTGGGAACATGGGGCCTGGAACACCACCACAGATTCCAACGGAGGCCTTCGAGCCTCAAAGGGCAAAGTGTAAACAAAAGACTCTCATTAAACCTGAGTTTAGCATTAGTAAGATTGCCCAAAGATTACATTTAGAGATAACTGAAGTGTTACTATATTCCTTGGTGCAGCCCAGCCATGACCCTAATTAATGTGTCTAGGGTAGGACATGTATTTCTTCAAGAAATGGGGGGGTTTGTTTGGACAATTAGACCGAGCTGACAAGGAAATTTTCCATCAAACCAAGTCATAAAAAGTACATTATTCAGCATTATTATGAGTTAAGCAGTATTTATTACCTGAACTTTACAATACTCTATTATCAATCATTACCTGCCATTAAGGTATGTTAACATGAGATCAAAGAGAGAAGCCAAGCTAAACAAACAGTGTGTATCTACAAGTCGCTTTAGTGCTGTTTGTTTAAAAGAGGCAAACGCTATTGAACTTAAAGATGAACAATTTGCATTTAACCAGAAGATGCAAATCAGTGGTCCTGTGACCAGGTGGTAGATATAAATAAAGTCCATGCTTGCTATTCCATTGACGAGACAAAGCTAGTTTCCAGGGCATTTCTAAAAGGGGAAAAAAATTTTCCCCTTCAAACTGAAATGTGAGATATTAAAGTCCTGTTTTGATGGGTGCTAGTAAAGATTCATTGTTGTATCAATTCTCAGCAACAATGCTGCTTCGGAAGTCACTAAAAATGATATCAGCTGGAGGGATCTAAAGAGGAGGCTGAATGTTTTTAGCAAAGTTGTAAAACCTTGGAAACCACCTCCTGAACAAACACTCTGAAAGCTCAGAAGTCTAAGATGAACTTACAATGCCTTGACTTAAAAATATATTCTTGTCACCACTTTTTCCCTCTTACTCTGGGGCCAAGAGCACAAACAACGTTTCTGAAAGATACCCCTTTGGAAAATACATTCCTCCTTCTTCAATCCACCCTTTCTGAAACAAAGCTTGTTCAACAATCCCCAGTGGCTTCCTCCCCCACATCTTAGAGCTTGATGTTCAAGGGATAGCTGGTGTTCAAAGTTTGGGTCAAGGTTATGTACCAATAGCTTGAAAACACTCTTTGATACTTCTCCTAATGCAAGTATAGGAAAGGATCTGCTGGAGCATCAGACAGCCTTTCAAATTTCCATCAGTTTTTCCTAACTGATCTAAGATGGACCATCCATACCCATGGCAAAGGAAGAGATGCAATACCCTTCTTTACATTTAACAGAAGGCGATCCTGCAGACTTAATGTGGAATTGTTCCTTATCGCTGGACATTAGCTGGACAATTGTTTTCCAAATTATGTTACTTACAGGGATGCTTACAAGTGACTAATTAAGCCAGGGCACCTGGGTGGCTCAGTGGGTTAAAGCCTCTGCCTTCAGCTCAGGTCATGTTCCCAGGGTTTTGGGTTTAAGCCCCGCATCCGGCTCTCTGCTCAACAGGGAGCCTGCTTCCCTTCCTCTCTCTCTGCCTGCCTCTGCCTACTTGTGATCTCTGTCTGTCAAGTAAATAAATAAAATCTTAAAAAAAAAAAATGACTTACTAAGCCACTTAGTACCAACCACTAGCCAATCAGCAGAGAACATGGAACATCTCACAGCAGTGGGGAATCATGATAAGACGAAAAACTTGGCCTCTACCTTATAACACACTAGGCTAGATACCTAGGAGGACGGCTGACACCATTGGCCAGGCTGTGGGAAGAGCAACGGGAGTGGAGGGAGGAGTGGGTGCCATAGGCTGAGCCATGGAGGATCTCTCCATTCAGTGCCCAGGGGCACAGAACTGAGTTATCCCCAGGGAAGGTCAGATGCAAACTGGGGTAGACTTCAGACAAGTGAACAGAAACAAGGTGCAGCCATTCTCAATGGCCAAAGGACTGAACTAAACTCCTTTATCTATATATAGGTAACTCTTCCTTTTCTATCTGACAGCCGAGCTACAGGAGTACGTACGGTGTAAGTAGACCCATCTGACAGGTGTTGAGAGGATCTGTGTGGGCTCTGAGGAGGGATTTGTGTTTGCAATGTATGTTTGGAAGCAAACTGAAGGCCAGACTTAGCAGAAAGAAGTTGATCAGGTTAAGTAGTGTTTATCCTCTGCTAGTCTCTAAAGATGGGGCATGGCATGAAGAAATGGCATTCATTTGGTTGGAGAGTGGAGGTGGTGGCTGGATTGTGAGAAGTTGGAAGCCAGAGGCTAGACCGGCCCTGAACCACGTCAGCCATTGCAGCAGGGCCATGGGGGACGGACCTCCGAATGCTGTGAAGGCCAATGTGCCAGAAAACTAGAAGTGACTGAGCAATAAGGGAGAGGGTTCCAAAGTTTGGAGCCATTGCAGTGTGTGACAAACATGGATAATGGGGTGACGGAGTTGTGATAACTGATTGTCCCCCAATTTTCATCCTCCTTTCTTCTACTAACAGAACCCTGAAAGTAGAGGCAGTGTCACAGATCACGAATTTCAGAGCCAGCTGTGAGTGTTTGAACGTCATCCTCATGACTTCTTTGATAACGATGGGTAAGCTATTTCACCTCAATTTGATCTTGACTGGTAATTGATAGCTATAACCCTAATCATGTGTATGAAACTTAGAGCTTTGCTTCAAGAGGAGAGGTCTCATTGGTTCTATTCCCACAGCCAGGGTACCCTGCTGACTCTTCCTGCTGCCTCTGTTCACTTGCCTGTGAAATGGGAATAAATGCCAGTACTACCTCCTAGGGGAGCAAGTCATGTGTGCAAAGCTCTTAGATAGAGCAGTGCTTGGCTTCTGGAAGCCTTCCCTGTGTGACCATCAGCTGTTATTAGCCGAGCCTGCAGCCCTCACATTTTTAGCCATGTGTGGCCATATGGCTGTGTCACGGCCATTGAAATGTGAGTGGAAGTGACATGTACAACTTTTAGGGAGCCCTTGCAGGGTTGGTAGGATTGTGGACATGATGAGACCACGGGGTGGAAGCTGTGTGTTAAGAAGCCAAGGTTGCAGCCCAGGGCTGCTTATGCCCAGATTATTGCCTGAGAAAAATAAACCTGTATCTCATTAAAGTCACTATTATTTGGGGGTCATGGTTTTAGCAGCTGATCTGTATTCAAATGAATCCTCATGGCTACCATGGACCTGGAGGAAGCTTCTTGGGGACCTCTGAGTTACTGCATAGGCTGTCTCCCAGACTCAGCTGCTAGAAGCGAAGGAAGAGTTTCTACCCACCACTGCTTAGAATGATCTGGGCTCCTGTAAGCCTGTCCACAACAATGAGACTTTTTGTTTCCTTTTTCTGCAGAGAGGGCTGGAATAGTCCTGCTCCTTGGCCCCCAGGTTGTGAGGCAGCAAACCTGACTTGTGGCTGTTGGCTCTGCCTTCTCCATGTGCCCTCCATGTTCATTTTAACTTGATGTTTGCCCACACAAAAATGTTGGCATTTGAGGCTATCCTGGTGACTCACCAAAGTTGTCCCCTATTCTCAGGAATGGCCGGGACTGATTTGTTAAGGAAATGATGCCACCACAAAAAGATGATGGGAAAGGTGGCATCGAATGTGAGATAGTGGGGCAGGGATATACCAGGGAATGGCCATCTTGTTGGAGATGGGGACTTGACTTTAGCAGAGAAATGGAGCCATGTGATAACAAATAAAATTTGATCTTGACTGGCAATTGATAGCTATAACCCTAATCCTGTGTATGAAATTTAGAGCTTTGCTTCAAGAGGAGAGATCTCATTGGTTCTATTTCCACAGCCAGGATGCCCTGCTGGCTCTTCCCAAGCCACAGGTAGGTTCCTGAAGCTAAAGTAAATCCCCTATCCAGCCCTTCCTCACTGTAGCTGCCTTTGGAAACTCTCTAGTGAATGATTTGATCTGGTCTCTCCTGGCCCCAGAATCTTCACTGGCTATGTAGAGTGGACACAACTTGGGTTGAAGCTGAGAACTTCAAGGTCTTCTATGGTCCAATGCCAAAAGTTCTTACTAACCTTGGCTCACATTTCTTCCTTTATAATATCTATATTTTTTAAATTTTTAGTTTTTTAATTTCTTTTCAGTGTATCAGAATTCATTGTTTCTGTTCCACGCAATACGTGCCCTCCATAATACCCACCACCAGGCTCCCCCAACCTCCCACCCCCTGCCCCTCCAAAACCCTCGGATTGTTTTTCAGAGCCCATAGTCCTCATGGTTCGTCTCCCCCTCCAATTTCCCCCAACTCCCTTCTCCATCTCCCCATGTCCTCTGTGTTATTTCTTATGCTCCACAAATAAGTGAAACCATATGATAATTGACTATCTCTGTTTGACTTATTTCACTCAGCATAATCTCCTCCAGTCCCATCCATGTTGATATAAAAGTTGGGTATTCATCTTTTCTGAGGGAGACATAATACTCCATAGTGTATATGGACCACATCTTCCTTATCCATTTGTCTGTTGAAGGGCATCTTGGTTCTTTTCACAGTTTGGAGACCGTGGCCATTGTTGCTATGAACATATCTATATTTTGTTCAAGATACTAACTTTTCCCTTTTCCCTGTCTCTTTGCCATTCTTTATACCATTCCCTCCTTCTGGAATGACTTTCCCCTTCCTGATTCGTCACCATGAAATCCTATCTATTCTTCAGTAAACAGATACAATATTTCTCTTCATGAAAGAGCCCTGGTTTCATTCAATGATGTCTTATTTCCATCATTAAAACTTATTCTGTCTCGATTTCACATGCTGCCTCAAAGTAGGTGATATTTGTTAACGTCCCATACCTTCTACTATTTTGTTGTCATCAAGAGTCCTTTTCTGACTTCCTCATACGGCCTGGACCAGTGCCTCAAACTCTGATTGAAACAGGGGGGCTTCTAATGAGCATATGAAACTACAGAAACAACTGGAATCTTACTTTTAAATTGTATATAATACCCCACAAGAAAGAAGTTCTTTACACCTTCAGGGAATTATGAAACTGAATAAGTTGTGAAACTGATATAAGCCTCAAGCAGTCTAAATGAAAAAAGGAAGTGTTTGAGATGAAGGAGAAAGAAGCAAGGCTAATACTTGGAAAGAAGGAGTGGAAGAGGGAGAGGGCAAGCCAATGACATCGGGCAGGTCCGAGCAGTCACAAAGACAGCTCCAGCCTCGGGCTTCCCCAGATCTGGGACCTGGAAAGTCGCCCTTGGCATTCTTGCTTGTTTGAGACAGGCTTCTCTTCCTTGTGAACTGAAGAGTCTTCACCACTTACATATGCTGAGAGACTACTTGTGTTTTGGAGCATAGAAGATAAAGTCACCTTAAATACATTCCTGCTGTGTTTCTGAAGATCTGTGAGGCACAACACATGCTCTTCTAAAGCCCATCACTAATCTTGCTTCACTTAAGATGAGGACATTTGGTAAACATATCAGGTTGCTTGAAAACTGTTTATTTCTCCTGCATTAATTATAGAAAAGGAATTAAAATGTCATAAAAATAATCCACAGACCAATTACAGCCTTCTACCACCTACAACTGCACCCTTTTTTAACCCAACAGGTCGTGGGGATTTCTGAGCCTTTTGACTAATTCGAATGTTGTATTTCTCGTGGCCCAGTAAAGTACTCTAGTCTGGGTCTTCATGCCTCAGATACCAGGGGATAGCTTCTAATAGATGGGCCATCTGCCTCTTACTAAGAGAAAGGACTCATCCCCCGAACTCCTGCATATCATCATAGATAAACCAACTTCTGCTTTTACTGCCAAGGATTTCACTGATGCTCTGCTTACAAATTCATCAGTCTGGAGCACAGATTCTAAAGGACAGGTCATGTACTCTCCGCATGTATTAAAAAGAAGTTGAGAAAGACTTCCCACCACCTGGCACCGTGATAGTAAAGACTAAGACTTGTATCATTTTCAGAAAGTCAAGGGGAAAACACTTCCGGCTAAACAAAAAATAGAAACAGCCCTACATGCAACCACACGTCAGTTCTAAACAGATACAGGTGCTCTTTTGTACAACATTATTTCAGAAGTCCTTTTTGTGGCCCAGAATTGAAACCGAGACATATTCACCAACTTTGTGCCAATATATAGCTGATGGTTTTGGAAGTTGTGTTGTGAGGTGCTCCTTCACAGGAGGCTCTAGCTTGTCAGTAAAAGGGAAAGCAAAAGTCTCTTGGGCAGAAATTGGTTCTCACCTCTAGGAATCATAGTTAAAAGGATTCACACCATTAGAAGAGCCTGCAGTCTGAAAACGGTCCTGGTATTTCCTGGAGCATTTTCTTAGGAAGAAGGAAGAAGCATCAGGGTCTCTCCAACTGGGTTCATTCATTATACCAAAACACTTGAAAGTCTTGAAAAAAAAAATAGTCTAAATATCTAATTAAACCAGTAACCTAGTATCTCGGAGGCAACCCCAGTTGGGCAGGTCCTAAAACTTAATGGTAAATTGAGATCCTGAGGTGGCTTCTGACCAAGTCATAGGACAATCATGGTCAAAGCCTATAATTCTTCTCCTTGTATTTCAGAGATTGTTGGGATGGTTTTTTTTTTGGGAAAATTAAACCTCGTTAAATTTTATCAACAGTTGATTATTGATGATACTCTTCAAGTCTTTTCCTGCTATTTCATACACACAATGCTTTCTGAGATCCCCAAGATGCTATTATTCAGTTTTGAAGTATTCCAGATCCAGAAATCAGTCAAGGAAAGACTTGATGACAGATTTTAGGAGATCTTGAATCACTTCAATGCATCAAATATCAAAGGAAAATAGAGAATGTGAGATTACACATTCCAACCTCATTCAACCAACTCCCTTGTTAGGTAACTAGCTAACAAGTTACTTAACCTCTCTGAGCTCTCATTTCCCCATCTATACCAAAGGAATTAAATACTTTACTCATAGAACCATAACAAGTATTTAATAAGAAATAAAACACACAATACATGTGAACACAAAGCAGCCCAGCGCCTAGCAGCCGGTGACATTTTAGTAAATACGGTTGCCATGTGTCTGGTTTTAAACCAGACAGTCCGGTATTTGATTTTTCTTTCTGAGAAACAGATTGAGAAAAGACCAGACCTATAAATGTAGATGTGAGTAAGTGCTGTTATTACTACCATGACCTGTCTTGTGCATGAGTATTGAAGCCTCCACTCTCCAGAAGAGTTTGCCACAAGGAACGAGAGAGAGTGTGCCTCACTGAGCTGTGTTTCAGGCCCTACAACTCTGAAGAGCTCAGCACGCACTTTGCCAAGTACCACCAGCCACTGCAGCTGTGGGCCTGTTGTACAGTGCGGGCACTGTGATGTTTCTCAGTGTTCCCTTTAGCAGGTATGACTCCCAACAGTGTGGGCCTCTGTCCAGCTTCTGTTTTCCTCTCATCTCCTTTTCTTCTTCTTTAGAAGGGGATATTGGGAAGTTTTATGGTAAAGAACTGACTGCTTAAAAATTGAGAATATTAAATGGAGTTCCCAAATTGCTCAATATCAAAGCCAATATTTTTTCTCTTAAGAAATTCATGTTACCAAAGTTACCCAAACCAATTCTTATTAATTTATCAGTGTCATAGATAGATGGGCACAGCATTCCTTGGTTTTACCTGAAGACCGCTGCTGAGGAAAACCCAGGAGGCCTGATCATTACCTCAGTACCTACTTGAGAAGAAGTCCCAGCAACTCTGTTCGGCTGGGTGAGAACTCATCCAGTCAGTATTATGCTTCACTTCTACCAAAGAGAGATGAGCGTTGTTGAGCTTCAGTATTGCCAGTTGGAAAAACTGCCTCACGCTGTTGGTTCAGCCTAAAGTTGCTGTCTAGAATGTCAAATGTATATTGCTTCCTACCCTAATTTTAGCACAGGCTTCAGTTTCTTTCCAATGGCATTTCACTTCAGATAGTGTTGGGCCCTTGATTAGCCTCAAAATACTGGAGACACCAATCCCCTCCCACCCAAGAAGAATGTGACCTATAGAACAATACTAACCCTGACTAAAAAGGTCTTTTAAAAAAAAAAATTCATTTATTTATTTCATAGAGAGAAAGCAGGAGCCAGTACAAGCATGAGCAGAAGAGGGGCAGAGGGAGAGGGAAAGGCAGACGCCCCACTGAGAAGAGAGCCTGATGTGGGGACTCCATCCCAGGACCCTGGGATCATGACCTGAGCAAAGGCAGACGCTTAATGACTGAGCCACCCAGGTGCCCCCCACTTCTCAGAAATGGAGTTGAGACTTCCAAATGACATGGCGTTAAGCTCTTATAGTTTGTACAGAGCCCGACGGCGGGAGAAAATCTCCTCTCTTAGGAAAAGCCTTTCTCTGAGTTGTTGCCTCTACATGTAGCACAGAGGCCCACGACCATCTGTCTATGCTCAAGCTTAGAAGAGTGAAGTTGAATGCAGTGCCCAGATTCTTCAGTATCCCTGCACGTGGGCTGTGTTTGATATCCCAGGATTTGACTGACTTACTTTAGACCAATTTGGTTGAACAGTAAATGGTTGCCTTGTGCATTCACATCTTTACCTTGGACAAAGGAAGTTTCTCATATGCCAATCTGAGGCATTTGAAACTTAGACAAAACATCCATATTCAGTTATCTTTCAAAAAGGAAATTTTATGAAGAATTTGTTGTTCTGGAACATGGCATCACATCATCCTTTGTTCCTCCAAAGAATTGTAGTTTCTTAGTCAGTTGGAACTACTATAACAAATACCACAGGCTGGGTGACTGAAACCATAAACATTTATTTCTCACAGTTGTGGAGCTTGGGAGGTCCAATGTCAAGATGCCAGCAGATTCAGTCCCTGGCCAGGGTCCTGGCTTCCTAGTCTGCAGACAGCAGTCTTCTTGCTGTGTCCTCATATGACAGAGACAGCAAGCTCTGGTCTCTCTTCCTCTTCTTATAACAACAATAACCCCATCATGGGGTCCCACCCTTGTGACTCCTCTAAACTTAATCACTTCAGGAAGACCCCACCCCAACTACCATCACCTGGGGAGGGGGGAGGGCTTCAACACAAGAATTGGAGGAAGCAGAAACATTCAGTCTATAACAGGTGGGGTGTAGAGGAAACAAGCCTGGAATCTATATTTGGCGGTCCACTCTATACTCTTATTTTTTCTAATATAATTTGATTTACATTTTGTAATGAAAGTAACATATGCTCATTATAGAAATGTTGAAATACAGAAAAATAGAAAAAATGAAAAAGCACCACTGTGTTAATCAAAATTAAACAGTTTTACTTTATTTTATTTTACTTCAGGACTTCTCAGATCCTTTATTATGCAAATATCTGTTTCATCAAGAATGCTTTTTCTACAACATCACCTAATCAGGTACCTGTTCATAGTCCCCAGAAACACAGCTTGGAAGGTGCTGTCTTAGGGAGTGATTATAGTACAAGATATAGTTTTACATTGTATTAACAATTATGATGAAATTCTCTACTGGGAATTCTTTTGTTGGTGAGGTACAGCTTGAGCAAAAGATGGAAAGTTACAGTTCATTGCACTGAGTAAGAGCCTGGGGAGAGCCAGAAATAAGACCCAAGACAAAAGCAGTTTGGGCCCAGGATGACAGACATCACTTGCTTCAGAACTTGGCCAGGCACATGCTATCTTTGCAAGCAGATGTCACATGGACATAGAACAGCACCTCCCACTGTATCCTGTCTTCCCTGGTTTATGGAGTCCTCATCCTTTCTCTTCTAAAGCCCATTTAGAAAAATGTTCTATTTGACTCCATGTATATTTGTTGGAAATTGCATATTAATGCTAGCACCCCCAATGCCCTGTTGAGGATTTCCATTTTACCCCCCTTTCCATATTGCATTTCTTGGGGGGTAATTCTTCACTGTGTAATACCAATAGGTTTCTTTACTTGTTGTTTTTTTTGTTCCTAGCATATCAGAAAGTCTTACAGAATATGGCCCTATGGCCTGTGTTTTAGTATTTCTTGCCACCTACATCTTCTCTGACCTTCTTAACTTTCTAAGAGACTCCCCTGAGTAGGTATCTCTGCCTTAATATTGGGGGCCAGAAGTTCAGGTGACTTAGGTGTAAGAAGCAGACTCTGTTAATACCACAAGCTCCTATGTAAGTAAGTCACTATGTAAGTAAGGTCACTTCCATGTGCCTGACATGATGCTAAGCACTAAATAGAGATTATCTCACTAATTTTCACCCAACAAACTAAAACAAACAAGATGTTTTTGTCATCCCCTTTTTACACGTGAGCAAGCCTAGGTTTGGTAACATTTCTAAAATTTCGGTCATCAAGCAGGATTCAAATCCAGGGCTCTCTGCCTCCCAAACCCATGCTGTTACCTGCTATCCTTCTAATCATGGTCTAGGGCAATGGTCCCTGAAACACAGCAGCAAAACCTGAGACTTGTTACAAATGCCAATTCTCTGGTCCCACTCCAGACCTCCTGAATCAGAAACTCAAGATGTGTGGTATATATACAACACACACACAAATATTATTCAGTCATAAAAAAAAAAAAAAAGAAAATGCTGCCGTGTGTGACAACATGGATGGACCTTGGGGACATTATGCTATGTGTAATAAGTCAGATAGAGAAAGACAAATACCATGTTTTCACTTACAGGCAGAATCTAAAAAAATCCAGATTCAGAAATAAAGAATAGAATGCTCATTGCAAGTGGCT
The DNA here is from genome assembly GCF_020171115.1 of Neogale vison. Lineage (NCBI taxonomy): Eukaryota > Metazoa > Chordata > Mammalia > Carnivora > Mustelidae > Neogale > Neogale vison. The sequence continues at coordinate 71,633,092 of NC_058093.1, forward strand.
GGGGAGGGGGAGAAATGGGGAGCTATTGGTCAAAGCGTAAAACCCCCTTACGTCTAAGATAAATGATCTTGGAATCTAATGCACAGCGTGGTGATTATGATTCACAGCATCGTATTCTATACTTAAAAGTTGTTACGAGAGTAAATCTTAAGTGTTAAGGGGTTGGGAGTGTTAACTAACCTTATTGTGCTAAGAATTTTGCAATACATACATGTAACTAATCATAACTTAGTACACCTTAAACTTACATATGTTACATGTCAATAGTATTTCAGTAAAGCTGAAAAAAAAAAAAAAGAAACTCAGGGTGGGCCCAGCAATCTATATTTTAGCTAGCCCTCCCTGTTATTCTGATAGATGCTAATGTTTAAAAACCATTGTTCCATTTGTAATCTTTAAAAAAAAAAGATTTCTTTATTTATTTGAGAGAGAAAAAGAGAGAACAAGAGCAGGGGAAGGAAGAGGAGGAGCAGAGAGAGGGAGAAGCAGACTCTTTGCTGAGCCGGGAGTCCAACGAGGGACTCGATCCCAGGACCCCAGGATCATGACCTGAGCAGAAGGCAAACACTTAACTGACTGAGCCACCCAGGCATCCCTCTGTTTGTGACCTTATGTGTAGAAGCACACTGGAAGAGCCAAGGGCCTCAGTGCTCAAAACCACACTGTGTGATATAAGCTTTCATATGCTCATGTGTAGAAGCCTATGGCAATAAGCCTGTGCTTAACTCATTAAAACGCCAGTGTGTATAAACAAATACAGTAAGAATAAAAAACCATGGTTCTAGAATCCAAGCAGGAAGACTTGAGGTCAAAGGTGAGGGATAATTTTCTAATCAAATCACTAACATTACCATGGGTCATCTCAAAAGGCCAGGCTCGGATCTCCCTGTTTGGTCGGATAGGTGAGAGGGGCCCTATGTCTCTAGAAGGTTCTTCCATATTTATCATTCCCCCTCTCAAGTATGGAGTATCACACCACCAAATCTTAGGGTACCAGTTAAAATTTAACCCGACAAAAAACAAGCTATTATGACCCCATGAATAGGTACCGGGAAAATAATAGGCAGGAGTAGCGAGCATGTCATTTCTGCTTTCCCCCCATCCTTCCCCCACCAGGGGCGGTGGCATGCCGTATATTAGCAGGCATTTCACATCAGCTCTTCAGACTCCCCACCTGTGAGCCCTGTGAGCACTGCTGTCTACACCATGTAACACCACATAGATCAAGAGTGGGGAGAGGCCAAAGTCATGAACACCATAGCTTTCCATAAAAGTTAATTAACGACAGAAGCATATTGCTGGGAATGGCAATATGGCCATTATTTATAGCTCAGGAAACCCCAAATGTAGGACTTGCCTTTTCCTTTCTCGCGGCCCCAGCTCACCCATGAGTTTGCTCACCCCATTTTAGTCACTTAGTGAATCATTTGCCAGGTTAGCACGAGAACATAGCATGGAATGTATAAAAATGAATACAGCAGCTGGACATCCAACACCCACGCCAAGAGACACAGACCACCCCCATGGAGCCTGCCCTGTTCTTTTCTATCCTTGTATCTCAACACCTTTTCACACTTCACGTTTCTACTGCCGTTAACAGTTCCAACCCATCACCCTAGGAAAAGGATTTCTCCAAGGAACCCTTGCTGCTGAAAGGCTTCTAGAAACACCCCCTTCCCCTTCCCGGCCACACCGCCACACACAGGCATGGGCTGACTTGTGGGAAAATAGCTCTACACCAACAGGTAGTTAGCGCTTTCAGAGGCTGTGGAGCAGAGTGGGGAAAAGTAGCCATCTGGCATTAAATTCTGGTAGTGTTCTTAGTGTTCTTATCTATGAAGTGGATCCAAAAAGAATACTTTCCTTTGAAGGTTGTTACAAGATTTAAACCCACACGACGTCTGTAGGCAACACCCACTGCCCGGTAGGGACTCAATAAACCTTCATGATACCAGGTCTTCTACCTCACTCTTCCTCCCTGAGAATGCCAGGTGTCCCCTCAAGCCCAGACTAGCATTTTCCACACACCCTATACTGTTGCTCAGATTTTAGAAAGAGGTGACCTGAAAGTGATACCAATCTTTACATGTGTGTCCACGTGTGCATTTCCCTGAGCACAAGGTTAGTGCTTTCAGCTTATTCTCTGAGGCACTCATGACCAATGCAGTGTCTCTGGAAGAGAAAGAAAACCAGACTCTTGAAGATCTCAGAAAGCAAAGATGCACATTTGTGCTCGAGAAGACAGCTGCATGTGTTGAAAAGAATCCTGCAGTAGGAGTCATCTGATTTAAATTTTGATCTCCATTGTACCATAGAAGAACTGCTGCAAATCTCTTAGTAGAGCTAAGCTTCCATTTCTGTTTGAAAGGGACATTATAATGATTCCTTTCCTTGTCTCGTACAGTTGTTGGTAACAGAACAGATAATGGACATGAAAACATCTTTTTTTAAAATTTATTTTTTATTTATTTTCAGCATAACAGTATTCATTATTTTTGCACCACACCCAGTGCTCCATGCAATCTGTGCCCTCTATTATTTATTTATTTGTTTGTTTGTTTTTATTAACATATAATGTATTATTAGCCCCAGGGGTACAGGTCTATGAATCACCATGTTTATACACTTCACAGCACTCACCATAGCACATACCCTCCCCAATGTCCGTCCCCCAGCCACTCCATCCCTCCCACCCCCCTCCACTCCAGCAACCCTCAGTTTGTTTCCTGTGATTAAGAGTCTCTTATGGTTTGACTCCCTCCCCGGTCCCATCTTGTTTCATTTTTCCCTCCCTTTTCCCCATGATCCCCTGCCCTGCCTCTCAAATTCCTCATATCAGAGAGATCATATGATAATTGTTGAAAGCATCTTTTGAAGGAGAAAACATCACCCTAATAAATGCATCATGATTTAAGTTTTAGGTGCCTCTTCAGGATCTTGATGGATAAACAACTTTACCATCTGGCCAGTGCAGTCCAGAAAACCAGGGGAAAATAACGAGGGAGGGAGTCATGTTGTTCTCTTTGCTCTGCCTGTGTAAAACATTATAGTTATCCTTGGAATAATTTATTAAAAAATAAGCAAGCAGAAATCCTTTGTGGGAAAGGGAAATCTGTAAATATTATTTGATTTCACCCAATCCTCTGGTATCCTTAGAGCTACACAGCTTCCCCCTGTGGTTTGCTTTAATTGCATGTCACTGCTAACTTTCTTGTAAAGAGACAGGCCTCTGCCATTTCTTCTAATTATCCAAATCGCCAGCCACTGTGTGTGGCCTTACCTAAGGCTTTTAACCAGAAGTAATGTCACGAAATCAAAGCAAGAGGGAAGTGTCCCTGTTGCAGTGACTCTAATAAATGCTACATGACATTCCTTTAAGCCCATTTGGAAATACTCTCTTCAGGGTTACACCAATTCCAACATGATAACTCATCACGTTAAAAACAGTCAGAACCAGAAGCCCGCGTGTAAGGCATACCTCTCTCACCTCCTCTCGCTGGAGGAGACACATTTCATCCGACAAGGACATACATTTGGCAATATCACTCCAGATCTAGCCCGTCCTCCTGAGAAAGGATGTTACATCGTTCAATACAATTATGTGGCTATTTCCAAAAGCTCCCCAAACCCAGAAGCTCTATGTGTCAGTTGATATTGTCAGTGATGATAATAATAACAACAAAACAGCATTTATTGATTACTTCCTGCATGCAAATGACATGTAAACCCAGTTCTGTACATTTGGCTCATTTCCTCAGCACAATCCCAGGTACAGCTACTGTTTCCAATCCACAGCTTCAGAAGCTGAGGCCACCAAGGGTTAAGTACTACAGACAAATAGATTGGGTATGGGCCGATGAGAAGACAGCTACCCAGGAGGCAGAGAGGAATGGCTCTGAATTTTATCATCTCTGTACAGTTGCGTTATTCCTCTGATCAACTTCTTTTTTAAAATTTTTATTTTTTTTAAAGATTTATTTATGTATTTGAGAGAGAGAGTGAGCACAAGTGGGAGGGGCAGAGGAAGAGGGAGAGAGAATGCCAAGCAGACTTCCCAATGAGCGCAGAGCCCAACGTGGGGCTTGATCTCATGACCCTGAGATCCTGACCTGAGCTGAAATCAAGAGTCAGATGCTTAATCGACTACAACACCCAGGGGCCCCACCTCTGGATTATTTCTGTTTAAAAATTGAGCTGAGACATTTAGGCAGCTAAGAACAGGAGTTCTTCCTATTTTCAACTTACAAATGTAAAAGCATAGAAAGCCTGAAAAAAATGCTTGTTCTTCATGAGAAGTATTATTTTTTTATACTTCCACATTTTACCATGTAGCTTTACATATTTAAAATACATGTTGCACATTCTTGGTTTGTGTACTGGTAAACATGGGTGTGTTTGGCTTGTGAAAATTAAAAAGTTAAGTACGTACGTGTACCTAAGACTGTGTACTTATGGATAGACAGTTTCTTATATGGGCATTATATGTAAATAAAGAGTCTCAAAACTGTATGTACATGATCTGAATGTTCATGTTTCATCACTATTTTTTATACTTTCCCATCAAGCTGTTAACTACATCATTTGATTCTCCCCTAGAATGATTTTCCTTTACAAGGAAAATCTGTTGAACAACACATTGGTAAATCTTTGCTGGCACTAGAAACCTGGTTGCCTTTGAACCACATGTCAAGCATGGCTGTACCTGGCTGAAAGGGAGGCTGGGGAATGTGGTCATTAGCTGGACAGCTATGATCTCCTCAAATTTGGAGGTTTTATTGCTAAAGAAAGGAGAGAACGGATATTGGGAGACAAGAAGTGAACCACACATTCATTCATTCATCAACATTGGATGCCTACTTAATGCCAGGAACTGTGCTAGTGTTAGGAATACACCAACAAAAACCATCCTCCAGTCCCTACCTCATGAGATTTACGCTCTAGTGAGCAAATAAACATGGAGGCAAACTGTTAAAAAAAATCCAGTTGTTCTACCAGCACTAGGCACCAGCTACAACCCTCTGCTTAGGAGAACCAGGACAGCTCAGAGAGGAGGCATCCTTTGCATTGAAACTGGGAAGATAATAATAATGACACAATAATAATAGCATTTCCTCAGCAGTGATTTTGTGCCAGGCACTGCTCTAAACCCTTTACATATGTTAACTTACCTAATCCCCCAATGATAGAATCCATTATTATTCTTACTTTACAAATGAGAAAACCGAGGCATTGTGCCTGGTGGAATTGGAATTTGAATGCATGCAGTCTGACTCCAGAGCACAGACTGCCTTTCATAAGAAAGAAAGGGTCTCAACTTCATCACCTAAATCTCTCAATCTTCCTTGCCATATATAAGGTGGGAAACATAGCAGAAGTGGGGGAAATGAAAGACTAGAGGGTCTCAGAAGCCTACCTATGACACAGCACAAATGAAATCCAAACACAAGGCAAGTGTCCCGAGTTCCAGCTCTTTCTCTGAAAGGGGTGGTTCACCCTAGGGAAACACCGAAGGATCACGAGGATCTGGGAAATGCTCTCTAGAAGCAAGTTCTTAAAAAATATATGGCCATGTCTGCTTCTGTATTCAAAAGTAAGTTTTTTGGATTTACTAAAAATCAGACATCAACTCACATCCTCCTTCCAAAACCAACATAATCATTCCCTTAATTCTGGGGCATTTTTGTGTCAGCATGAGGGAATGCGATTCTCCAATATAGTAGGGTTCCACAAGCTAAAAGAAGTTTGGACTTCACTGAAATCAATGCTGCCTTTAGAGAAACTCTTCTGATTTGATGATCCCATTGGACAAAATAGAATTTGTTCATTTGCAAGTTATTTACTATGGTTCTCTATTATTAACAAATTGTCTTTTATTTAAAAGGTGTTGGCCTTAAAAGATGAGAAGGGAAACACAAGTGAAAGCATTCAATGAAAGCTTGGTAATATTTCAGCATGTTTCAATGAGTCTCTTTTTCTCCTGTTTTCTTCTGGTCATTTCCCACCCTTGATTAGTAATTTTACACCCTAATAGTAAAATATGAAATACTTTTTAATACTGCCATGGTGGTAAAAGTGTTTAGTTTTTATGATGTGTCTCCAGAGATAGATCTTTAGCAGTATATAGTGAGGTTAATTCAGCATAAAATAGTATAATACCTTTCTTATTTCTGCTCACTCATTTAGAAATTATGAGACGAATTCTAGCAAAAAGTTCAACTCACTGACTGGAGACTAGTGTTTTAAAATTAGGGTGCTCACTTTCTCTTTGGGGAGGTTAAACATTTTTTAACCAATTTTGTGAATAAACAGGGAGTTATTTCCCATTTTTGCTTCTACAGATTCCTAGGAGAAGGTGCCATTATCAAAGGCCTTACAGTTACCAGAGATGACTCTCCCATCAAACCCTGGCCCGTCAGCCAGTCTCTCACCCCTCTCCTCCCTGTCAGGCCCTCTCATTCCCTGAATACTTGTGAAATGAGACCTGGGAACTCAACAATCCTTCCCACTGTGCCATTTTGTGAAGATAGTAATGATATTTTCTTTGGCTATGTTGTTCAATTTTATGAGGCAGAGAAATAAATTGAGTTAGTTATTTGGTAATACAGTAGTGAAGCCAGAAAAAAAAAGGGGGGGGGGAGATGAGAAAAAGAAAAAGACAGGTATTATCTTCCTTGGTCTCAGCTACACTTAAAACACCCCCCCTCCCCCAGCTCTGGTGCCCAGGGATAAGGACACCCATCCATGGGGATGCATTTCCCTTCTAGGAAATCACAGCGCCATCTCCCAACGTGCTCTGGCATCAGGCAGGGTAAAATGAAGGTTAATTTCATATATGCAATTATGTTCACTCTTCTTAATATCAGCACTTACAAAAGTCCAAATTGGGCTTGTACAATGAGCTACATTCTAACTTAATCTCACAGTCGCTTCTAATTTCAATCTCTAATGAATGCTTGGCAACTCTTGTGCTTCCTTTCATAAAAAGACAAAGTTCCTGCTTCTCACTTCATAAAAATGGCAAGAACAAGTTAACCTTTAGCTAATATGGATAAGAAAAGGTTAATATGAGTAGACTGAAAACACAATTTCCCCACAATTTTAATTTTACTGTGAAATCCAAAGCTCTTTAGACTAGATAATTGTTAGCTTTTCTGGGTACTTACTGCATTACCCCACTTGGAAACCTATTAAGAATTAAAAGTAAACATGTCAAACAAGAACTGCTCCCTAATTAATACTAAGACATGTATAAAAACATTCTTAATATTAGGCTTAGTAGTATTGTATATTATACTGTCCTCACTTATAAAAAGTTAACTGTTTCTTCAAATGAGAATGCAGACCCATAAAGATAGCTAAATATGCAAAATGTAGTGATCCGTTTGACACACACGAGCCAGTTCTGATAATGTTTCACTGCTTACCTGAATTTTAAAGATTAATTAATTCTAACTACCCTCTGGTGAGAGAACCGATAAACAAACAAGTTGATTAACAGAAAAGTTAAAAAATATATAACATCATGCCAAGGTACCACACCTGAGGTCAGAATTCACTCAGTGGTGACAAAGAGACTTTAATTCTCGGTCTGATTTCCAGCTGCACGATCCAAACACCATGTCACAAGGAGACCGAAAAAGAATGTGACGCAATGTTTCACAAACCCCAAGAATTTGCTGCTGGTGTTTAAGAGCAGAAACTAAAACCAGCCGTAAATATATAAAACCCAAATAAACATGCTGATCTCTTCAACTCTGACCCAACCTTAACCCAAGAATTAATGATTTTTGCAGAATTCAACCAAAGGAGGTTTTTTGAGAAACAGAACCTATCTTTCTAAAGCATCAAAATGACGTCAAAGTACAGAGAACTGGGAAATGTGGGAAAGGTTATGGGGACCCATCCCAAAGTGACCCCTGCGCTATGATCTGGGTCCAGTCATGTAACCTGGGGGGCTGCAGAATCTCTGAGCATGACTTCCTGCCAGGACAATGTCTCCATTCTTCAAATACCTGTCACTTTTGGACATACGGTATGGGTAGGTCTGGTGAATTAAAATATAGGAAAATAAGGAGGGTCTAGAATTTTATGGAGGATTATCCACTGGGGAAGAGGTATTACTTTGGGGATGCACCAAGTTCAGGTCCAATACAGACCACAGCCTCCCAACCACTCACAATTCAGCCAGTGTGTGTTGCCACACGATACAGGGTAAACTAATACATGCCCCCCCACCCCCCACTTCCAGCCTTCATTTGTGCTGCTCGGACAGCAGCACACACGCCGCTCCGTGAGATAATTCCACGTAGACTAAAACTCTAGCCTTTTAGGCACTCCATAATGGCTTGTCAAATGAAATTACTGTTCCTAGACACGGGACTGTATCCTTGTGGTTTGCAAAGCTAATGTATATCCGAAAGTGCTTATCATGGTTACATGCTTACCACACCTCCGAAGTCTGCAGCCTATTAATGGAAACATATGTAGAATGAAAGGGGGCGGGTGGGTTGTAACTGGAAGAAAGAGTATCAAGACAGGTTTTAAAAGTCATAAAACGCAGGTCTCATTCTTCAAGTCATTAAAAGACCCATAGCAGTCTGCTGCTTAATACAATAAAATACAACAGCGAGGACCGTAACAATTTAGCCCTACCATAGTAGAATAGAAAAATTAGATAACGTGCTAGAGAAAGGGTACTAAAGAACGCACAACCTAGAGTATGGTGGGAATTTCTGTGAGGAATAACCTGGGATGAACTTCAGTGGTTTGCATATAAAAAGAGAGCACCAGCTTAACCTCCAGGGAGGATTCCGCTACATCCTACCGAGAGATCCTTCTCTCTAAAATCTAGACTCAAAGCTCCAAAAGTGGACCATCTTACCAGTCACCGGGGGATAGCAAGTCACTGAACCCTAGTCTTTTTTCTCAGGCATTTGCCAACTTTTCAGGGTTGAGGGTGAGAATTTTATATTAAAGGTGGAGTATACGATTGAGAAAAATCTTTGATTTTGAGAAATAATAGCTTCCAATGTCGCTACAATTCATTAGGACATGATTTTGTGAATTAGGAGGAGAGATGGACGAAAGAGTTACATAGATGTACCTTTATTCTGTCAGTCATCATCATCCCCCGAACAACTCACTCCCAGATAGTCAACAAAATGTCCACTGCTAAGAACAGAAGTCTTCTGCTAAGTGTTCCATGATAAGAAAAAAACTAGCCTCTACATTACATTTTTAAAAATTGTGCCCCTTACTAGTTTTTATAATTGAAGGGTTGAAAATCCAATACACCCTTTCAAGAGGGAAATCCAAACAGCACTCTGTCAGCAACAGCAACATACAGTAGTCTGGAACCTCCTTGAAGTTAATTGCAGCACAGCTCACTAATGAAACTTTCCGTCTATTAAATCTTAACAGGCATAACTATAAAAATGGCGCCAAGCTTTCTCCTGCTCTGGAATGTCCCAGCTAGCACTTTGCAACTTTTACCCTTTATCTTTGTAATTACTGTAATTATTGCAGAGTTGGAGTAGAATCAAGATCTAAGAATACAGTATTTTTTTTCAAAGTCCAATTTTTTTTTTTTTTTCATATTCTCAGGGTGGGAATGTTGGAGATGGCCTGCGCGGGGGGGCCAGTTCTATTCATTTCACTGCAGAACCCATGTTAAGGTCAAGGGCTGTTGGATCATCACTGAGTTCCAGAACACACATAGGACATACCAATAGCTTCTAAAGAACTGTGATTTCTTGGTAAACTGATTTTATATTTTATTTTGGATAATTTATGTATTAATAACAGTAGTTTTATAAACAATATAAGGATAGGGGAGAAGATGTCAAAATCATTACTTTCAGTTTTGTAGCCTAACGAGAAAATGTTCTCTTTTATCCATATTATCCAACTGAAAATGGGTATTATTCATAATCAATATTTTTAAGTTTGGGTATGAAAGCCAAAGGAGATTAACAGCTCTTTTCTATATTACTTGTTTTCACGAAGGACAAAATCACTTTTATCTTATTGTCTCTAAATGATCCCTATATCCCTATGGTAGAAGGAGGACATAAACTCTTGCCACCCGTCATTTGCTTAATTTTGTCTCAGTTTTTCCTAATATTAAAAAGAAATGCTTTCGGGTAGCACTCCATGGAAATGCTATCATTTCATTCCTGGTTGCAAGCCTTTGTCCTAAATCGCAGCAGCTAGAGAGAGGAAACATCCCACTAGGAGACCGGTTTGGGGGCCAAATGAGGATGGACTATATGCATAATGCATCACAGTTATCTTCATAAATTCGTGCTTTGCTGCAGGATAAATGTATTTGAGTCTAATGCCCAGTGGGCATTTTATTTCATTTCTATTTTCTCTTCCCTAGGCAAGCTGGAGCCAAAAAGACAGCATGGACATATATGGTTTTGGCTAAGATAACTAGGACATAAAACATGTTAATTAACTTCAGAAAAGTAAGTTTTGATTAGTTTTGTAATATCTGCCTGGCACCTCAGTGATGAAATGGATTTTTTGAATGACCCTACAGACCAAATTTTCACTGAAACGATCATTAGTTCGTTTGTATATACGTGTTGTATGGGCATTTCTTTACAACACTCGGCACAACATAGGTGTATTGATTAAAGCATGGTTTCTCTACATGTGATCAGTATGTAGACCACCTGCATGGGAATCACCCAGGGAGCTTGCTAAAACTCAGATTCCTAGGCTGGCTTAATGGTACTGTCTCAAGGAGGAGGTGGAGAAGCAAATCTGTTTCCCTAGCTCTCTAGATCATTCCAGTGTCCTAAAACTTGTGCCTGGCTATGTCAAAGAACTTCGCATAATTTACTAACCCCAATTGCTCCACTCAAAGCATCAACTTCATTGTCCACTACTATACTTACTTAGCCCTACTGAGTGCAAGACATTATTCCGGGGTTCAAAGTGATGGCATGTCTGCCCTCCAGGTACTCACAGTCCATGTGGAGGGGATAAATCAAGGAGAAATAGGAACATAGTAGCACAGAGCACAATAAGCCCAGATAACAATAATGCTAAGGGAGGTCACTTACTGAGCTCAAATTACTAGGAAGTCTATATATATATTTTATCACTATTTCTCATAATCTCAACTAGAAGATATAGTTTGTCTTTTGTTATAAATTTAAAATTTCTAAACTCTGGAAATTCAAATGGCTTTCTCAATGCCACTTGGCTTATAGATGAGAGAGGTAGACCTGGGACCAAACCCTGTGACCCAAGGCCCACAGTCTTCCAGCCCACCATGCTGGCCTAACTCATTAGGTCTCAAGTGCAGCAAAGCACTTAGTCGTGTTCTCAGTGTGCTGAAGGTAGACTAGCAATGTCACAAGCAAAGCCTGGGGGTTGGGGTGGGGACCTCAATGGATAAAGCATCTCGTGCCCCGAGATGGTTAGAGGGATAATGATTTATTCATAATGAGACCCCATTCGTGACAGAGCAAAGGTATTACAGTGAAATATTCTGTTTTCTTTCTAATATTCAAGAATCAAGTATTTTGTTTAAAAGTTAAAGTTCACTGTGGTCAGCAGTATAATGATCTTAGTTGTTTTTGGTTTTTGGTTTTTGTTTTTCTGAAACTATGAGTGTTTCTTCCTAATTCTTTTATCACAGATTTTTTTTAAATTTTTTATTTATTTTCAGCATAGTAGTCACAGATTTAATTTAAGGCACATGGAGGCCAGTTGTAATTTGAATAATTAAAGAAGGATAATACTTTTTCAAGTGTTGCATTACACTAAAAAAAAACTTTCTCTAGATTTTTAAAGATATAGTTTCTCAAAAGAAGCAAAGTAAAGCAGAAAATTTAAAAAAAAAGAAAACAAAACAAAACCAGAAAGCCAACATATCCAGAAATTTACCAAATAGAATAGTAGTAGGTTAAATGGGTCAAAGGAACAAAGGAAACTTATACCATTAAAACTTAAGTTGTTTTAGCTCTGTTAAGGTCAACATAACCCAAATTAATTTTTCTATGTATTATTATCTTGAAAGTATTAAATAAAACTTCTAAAATCTGGTTTTATTTATATTTTTTATTTTGACATAATTATAGATTCACATGGAGCTGTAAGAGTTATACAGAGAGATTCCATGTAAGAAGGTAACATTTTGCAAAACTTGAATTCAACATCACAATCCTAATATTGACACTGACAGTCAAGATATAGAATATCTCTATCACCACAATGACTCCGAATGTTGCCTTTTTTTCTGCCTCCCTCCCACCTACAACACTTCCTTAATCCCTGGCAGTTAGCAGTCTGTTCTATAATTTTGTCATTTCAAGAATATTACATAAGTTGAATCATATAGTATGTAACCATTGGCTTTTTTTTTTTTTTACTCTGTATAATTTTCCAGAGATTTATCCAGATTATTCTGTATTAACATTTTAAAATTGCTTTTCAAAGATTCTATTTATTTATTTATTTATCTGACAGTGAGAGAGGGCACACAAGCAGGGGGAGTGGGAGAAGGAGAAGCAGGCTTCCCACTGAGCAGAGAGCCTGATGTGGGGCTCGATCACAGGATCCTGGGATCATGACCCGAGCTGAAGCAGATGCTTAATGAATGAGCCACCCAGGCACTCCTATTCTGTATTAATATTTGGCCCTTTTTGTTGTTAGTAGTATTCCACATTATGAATGTCCCATAATTGTTTAACCATTTACTCACTCAAGGACATCTGAGTTGTTTCTAATTTTTGGTTATTGAAAATAAAGTTGCTATAACATTCATATACAAGGCCTTTGAGGACATGACCTTTCATCTCTTTGGGGTAAATGTTCAGGAGTACAACTGCTGGATCATACGGTAATCTCATGTTTAGTAGTTTAGTAGTTTAAGAAACTAAAAAAAGATATTTGTCATAGAGGCTGTACCCTTTTTAGAGTCCCATCAGCATTGTATGAATGACCAGTGTCTCCTCATTCTCATCAGCATTTGGTGTTGTCAAATTCCTTATTTTAGCCATTGTGGTAGGTGTGTGGTGTCTTTTTATATTTTTTCCAACAAGATCTTTCTCAGAGAAAGATGTTTTTAATTTTGATCAAGTCCAATTTATTAACTTTTCCTTTTATGGACTATGCTTTCTGTGTTAAGTCAAAGAATTTTAGGTCTCAAAGCTTTTCTCTTATTTTTTTTTTCAGAAAGTTTTGAGTTTTAGCTTTCACATTTAAGTCTATAGCCAATTTGAGTTAGTTTTTATGTAAGATAAGACTTAGGTCAAGATTCATTTTTGACCAGTGAATGTCCAATTGCATTTGTTGAAAATCAAACTGTGCTTCCCTTATTGAATGGCTTTGCATCTTTGTCAAAAATCAGCTGAGGGTTATTGGTCTGTAGCTTTTTCCTCTATTGTCTTTGTCTAGTTTGGATATCAGAGTACTACTAGCTTCATAAAATGAATTGGGAAGTATTCTTTCTTCCATTTGCTGAGGGAGATTGTGTAGAATTGGTATTAACTCTTCTTTAAACATTTTGTAGTGTTCTGTAGTAAAAACATTTGGGCCTGGAGATTTCATTTTGGGAAGTTTTAAAATTACAAGCTCAATCTCCTTAATAAATATAGATACCCAAATTATCTATTTCATAGAAGAAAAGTTGTGATAGTTTGTGTTTTTTGTGGAAGTACTTCATTTTGTCTAAGTTGTTAATTACATGCATGTAGAACTGTTCCTAGTGTTACTTTATTCTCCTTTGATATTTGCAAGGTCTATAGTGATAGCCCTGTTTCATTCTTGATGTTGGCAATTTATGTCTTCTCTTTCTTTAGTTTGCCAGGCTTAATAGAGGTTTGCCAATCTTCTTGTTCATTTCAAAGAATCAGCTCTTTTCATTATTAAGTTTTCTATTGTGATTTTCATTGATTTCCATTCTTATATTTATTATTTCCTTCCTTTTGCTTGTTCAATGTTTATTTTGCCCCTCTTTTCCTAAGTTCTTTCAAGGTGGAAGCTTAGTTTATTAACTTGAGGATTTTCTGCTTTTCTCATATATGCATTAGATGCTACCAATTTTCCTGTGATCTTTCTGTTACTGTTTTCAAGTTTGATTCCACTGTAGTCAAGAAGTCCCTCTGTATGGTATCAATTCTTTTAAGTGTGTTAAGGTTTGTTTTGTAGCTCAGATTATTATCAATCTTGTTATATGTTCCAAGGTACTTGGAAAGAATGCATATTCTGTTGCTGTCAGATGGAATGTTCTTTAAGTGTTGATTAGATCCTGCTGATTGATGATGTTCACTTCTTCTATATCCTTACTGATTTTCTTTCTAGTTGTTCTATCAATTGTTGGGAGTAGGGTGTTGACATCTCCAGCTATACTTGTGGATTTTTCTATTTATCTTTTTTGGTCTTACCAGCTTTGCTTTATGTATTTTTCAGCTCTGCTGTTTGGTAAATAAACATTCAGGATTGTTGTGTCTACTTGGTAGGTTGACCCTTCTATCATGTCATGTACCTCTCTGTCTCTGGTAATTGTATTTGCTCTAATATTGATATAGTTACTCCTGCTTTCCTTTGATTAATAGACGATGTATATCCTCTTACTTTCAACCTATTTATACCATATTTGAAGCATAATTTTTGTAGATAGCATATAGTTGGGTCATGTTTTTTAGTCCACTTCGCCAATCTTTCAACCTATATATTTAGACTACTTATATTTAATGTAATTATTGATCTGATAAGGCTTAAGTCTCCCATTTTTGCTTTGTTTTGTTTTCTGCTTATTTTCATCTTCATTTTTTTGGTTAGTTGGTTGATTTTCTTTTTTCTGCTTTTCTGTGCATTACTTGAATGTACTTTTAAATTCCATTTTCATTTATCCATAGTGCCTTGAGTATATCTTTCTGTATGGATTTTTCAGTGATTGCTTTAGCTATTACATTAATTATTCATAACTTACCACAATCTACTAGTATCATGATTTCTTTTTTTAAAAAAGCAATTTTATTTATTTATTTGACACAGAGAGAGGTAGCAAAAGAGGGAACACAAGGAGGGGGAGTGGGAGAGACAGAAGCAGGCTTCCTGCTGAGCAGGGAGCCTGATGTGGAGCTTGATCCAAGGACCCTGGGATCATGACCTGAACTGAAGATAGAAGCTTAATGACTGAGCCACCAGGCACCCCTGGTGTTGTGATTTCACTAGTTCGAGTAAAGTATACAAATCTTACTTATCTATAAAAGCTCTTAACCTCTCCAGTTTATAATATAATTGCCTTAACTATTTGAAACATTTGGAACATTAGAAATTGGTATAATTTTTTGTTTCAACTATCAAATATAATTAAGAAACTCAGAATTAGAAGGAAAGCCTGGTGTATTTACCCACATTTTTGCTTACTGTGTTTCTTCCTTCCTGATGTTCCCAAGTTCTTTCTTTTATTGTTTCCTCTCTGCTTACACAACTTCCCTTAGCCATTCTTTTAAGGTAGGTCCACGTAAGACAAATTCTCTCATTTTTCCTTCATCTGAGAATATCTCAATTCCTGCTTCATTCCTGAAGGATATTTTTACTGAGTATAGGATTCTCGATTGATAGTTTTCTTTCAGCATTTAAAAAATATTGTGCCAGTTCATAGGTTTATGATGAAAATACAATGTCACTTGAATTGTGTTTTCCCTATAGAAAGGTACATTTGTTCTCTGGCTGCTTTAAGAACTTTATTTTTGTCTTTAATTTTCAGATATTAAATTATGATAAATCCTGACATGGATTTCTTCAGCTTTATTATGATTGGAATTCTCTTAGAGTCTTGAATTTGTAGATATGTCTTTTGTCAAATTTGACTTGTGGGTCATTATTTCTTTGAGCCCTTTTGTAGCTCATCTTTCTCCCCTCTCTCTCTCTGGAACGCCAATGATATGAATATAAGATATTTGGCTATAGTCCCACCACTCCCTGAGATTCTGTTTATTTTTTTTTCCAATCTACTTCAATCTGTTTTTCAGATTGGGTCATTTCTATTCTATTTTCCAGTTCTCTGGTTCTTTTCTTTGCCCCCTCCATTCTCCTGTTGAGACCACCACTAAGCTTTTTATTTCCATATTGTATGTTTTAAATGTCCCACTTAATATTTCTTATTATCTTCTATTTCTTGGTGGGCTTTCTATTTCTTCATTTGTTTCCAGAATGTTCATAATTGCTCATAGAAGGTTTTTTGTTGTTGTTTTGTTTTGTTTTTGTTTTTGTTTTTTTCACCATGGCAATTTAAGAATCTTTGTCTGATTATTCAACATCCCTATTATGTCAGTGTTGACACTCATAGTGTGCTGAATATTTGCCCTTTCAAAAGATATACCCAGACACCAATCCCTGGAACCTGTGAATGTTACCTTATTTGGGAAAAGGTCATTGCAAATGTAATTAAGGATCTTAAGTTATAGAGGTTATACTGGATTATCTGAGAAGTACTAAAATCTAATGATAGCTAGCACCCTTATAAGAGAAATACAGAGGAGGCAATATGTCTATAGAGGCAGAGATTAAAATGCTACAGCTATAAGCCAAGGAATATCTGGAATCACCAGAAGCTGGAAGAGGCAAGTAACAGTATCTCTCCTAGAGCCTTGAAGGAAGCTCAGTCCTACTAACACCTCAATTTCAGATTTCTGGCCCCCAGAACTGTGAAAGAATAAATTTCTATTGTTTTATGCAAACTTTGGGATGACTTGTTATAGCAGCCCCAGGAAATGCATATGACATCTCTTGATTGTCTTTTTAAATTCAGTTTAAGATCTTTCTGGTTCTTGGTATGAGGAGTGATTTTCAGTTCAAACCGGAACATTTATACATTAAGTTAGGAGACTCTGGATCTTATTTAAACTTTCTGTTTCAGCTGGCTTATCCTGGCACGGTGCCAGGAGGCTGCCTCATTATTGCAAGTAGAGGTAGAAATTTACATTTCCCTACTTGGCCTCCATTGACACCAAAGGGGCAGAGTGATGGGAAGGGAATCTTTTATCCTGCTGGGTGGATATGGAGGTTCTGGTTCTCCATGTGGCCTCCATCCACACGATGGTGGGATTGGCCTCATTACCTCTGAGTGATGGTGAAAGTCCTGACTCTCCCCTAGGCTTCCTGATTTTACTCTAGTGGGGAAAGGAAAGGTGTCTCATTACTGCAGGGGAAATGGAAGTCCTATCTCCTCACATGGTTTCTCCTGACACTGGATGGCAGGGGACCTTAAGAAGACTTGGTTCTCTATTTGGCTTTTTCTGGCACCACCCCAATGGGAAAGAGGAGGGCTGGGGTACCTTGTTACAGACTCAGGTGGGTGCAAGTTATCCTCTCCACTCAATTTTTTCTGGCCTGGGTGGAAGTATGCTCAGTTTCCTCTTTGATGCTGAACTAGATTAGAGTGGTTATCCTCCAAACATCTTCTGTCTTGCCAGATTGACTTTCTCCTAGTCCTTTAGCTAGAGAGAGCAGGATTTTGTTGGGGGTGGTTTTGTCTGTGTTCCCTGGCATTCCTGGGGTTGTGAATTCCCTGGATGGGAATTCTGCCTTCTTTTTTCCACCTTCCAGAGTCTTGTATTTTTTTAAAAATATTTTATTTATTTATTTGACAGACAGAGATCACAAGTAGACAGAGAGGCAGGCAGAGAGAGAGGAGGAAGCAGGCTCCCTGCTGGGCAGAGAGCCCAATGCAGGACTCGATCCCAGGACCCTGAGATCATGACCTGAGCCAAAGGCAGAGGCTTTAAACCACTGAGCCACCCAGATGCCCTTTGCACTTTATTTTTATGTAATGTTCAGATATTTTAGTTTTACTAAGCAGGAGGAATAAGGGAAAATATATCTACTCCATCTCTAAGAAGTGGAAGTTTTAATACTCATTCTTCAATATATTTGTTTGAAAAACAAAAGCCTCTACAAAAAGCTTTACAACATTATAACAAAGTAAAACATAATGTTTCCTTATAGGTATACTCCTCCACATCAGCCCAGAGAGGAAGTATGTGGTATGCTTCCTGACCTTGTGAATATAAACACAGGTTTGTATGAGAGTCCTTTTTAATGCTCCTGTGAAGGACTGATCAATTTGAATATGTAACAACTTAAAACTTTTACTTATGAGGAAAAAAATTGCCAAAGGTAAAAAATAATGAATATATTAGAAAAATTATTTACAGGGACATCTGGGTGGCTCACTTGGTAGGCATCTGCCTTCAGCTCAGGTTATGACTCTGGGGTCCTAGGATTGAGCCTTGCATCAGGGGCAGGAAATCTGCTTGTCCCTCTTCCTCTGGTCCTCCCCCTGCATGTGTTCTCTCCCATTCTCAAATAAATAAATAAATAATCTTTTAAAAAATGAA
The DNA here is from genome assembly GCF_020171115.1 of Neogale vison. Lineage (NCBI taxonomy): Eukaryota > Metazoa > Chordata > Mammalia > Carnivora > Mustelidae > Neogale > Neogale vison. The sequence goes on from NC_058093.1 coordinate 71,651,457, forward strand.
AAAAATATTTACAAAATATAAAGGAATTAATGTCTTCAATTTGCAAAAAGTCCTTAACAATTAATAACAAAAAAAAAAAGAAAAGGAAGCCAAGAATATGAAGTGGCAACTAATAAAAAAATGAACAATAAACTCCAAAATAGTTCCATCTTACTGATGATGAGAAAAATTCAAAATGAAACAATGAAGAGATATTTTTGGTCTTTTATTCATTTATTTAAATAATGAATAAATATTCATTGAGCCAAATGACTGTACCCAAAATGACAGGCAATGAAAATACAATGGAATAAGATAGACATATGTTCCCTGCTCTCACACATTATCAGGCAAGACAATTCTTGAACAAACGATAGTGATTATGATTTAGGCTGGTGGAAGTAAAGAGCAAGGCAACCACTGAACAAGGGTTGCAGGCAAGCTTAGGGGTCAGAGAAGTACTCCTGGAGAGAATGGTGTGTAAGCTGGGAGGTTAAGGAAGAGCAGGGATGAGCCAGACTCCGAGAGTCGATGAGCACTACAGGCAGAGGCACGAGCCGGTGCAGAGTTGTGAAGGTGAGAAAAAGCATGGGGACATTTGAGGAACTGAATGAAGCTCCGTGTGGTTAGAGCACAAAAATAGAAAGAGGCTGAGAGAGCAGGAAGCAGCTAGATCATAGTTGAACTGTGGTCCTTAGGGTGTGATTGGGGCATTATTCCCAGGACAACGGGAAAGTGTTAGATCTGGTAGATTTTCAGTGTTCAACAATCCAATCAGCTGCAGGGTGCAGAATGGACTCAAACAAGGCTAGATGCAGAGAAGTCGGCTGGGATGATCTTGCACTGGCTCAGCAAAGAGGACCAGGACACCTGTGACGATCTGGAAAAGAACTAGAGGGGTTGATGGGAATTCATTAATTAAAAGAGTAAGGACAGGGAAAGCAAAAAGTCAAGGTCAACATCCTGGTTGCTCCTTGAGTAACAGGTTGGAGAATGGTGCCATTTGCTAAAACAGGGAACACTGAGGAAGAAGCATATTCAAGGGAGGAGGAAAGACTGTTGGTGTGCTTTTTGTTATATCAAGTTAGAGTGATGTGTGGGATATCCAAATGGGAACCATTTGGAAGGTAGTTGGATGCACTTGTTTGAAGCTCAGGAGACAGATCTTGTTCCTGTTGCTCTGGGATAGCTGAGATCTCCCAGGGAAAGTGAAGCATGAGAACCCAGGCTCATGAACAGAACCTTGAAGGACCAGCAGAGAAAAAGAAGCCGATGAAGGGAATGGCAAATAGGAGGCCTAAGGAAATAGGCAAACCCCACTGGGTACAAAAGCAAAGCTAGTGCAATTGTTTACTTACCTGTACCTTGGGCCCCGGGATTCCCTCCTATCAAGGCCCCTTTGGACTTAGGATATTCCTGGCTTTGCCTGTCTCCTGACCTTTGCTTCATCTCAAGTTCCCTCAGTAGAAAACACAATCACTTGACCAGAAAGATGATGCCAGCTACATCTTGTAAAGTAGGCAAGAGAGGTTGGTATTTAAAAACGGCAAGGACTACTTTCTGCCTGAACCTCCTCTGTGAAAAGAGGGCTGAGATCCCCTGGGGAAGGAAGAAAGGTATTGCCACTTCCCATAAATCGGCAGGTCAGAGCTGCTCCAAAAGATAATTGAGCCAAATCAACGTGAGGGACCTAAGAGGTGACTTTTGCACAGGGAAGTTAGTGACAGAATAAAAAGGGGAGAGAAGAAAAAATAGAATAATCATACAACATGAAAACAGATTCAAAATTTTTTTGCTTTTGTTCTTACTATTTAGATCAGTAAATGACATGAGACGTACTCTTCCTTAATGAAATGATTCTGATTCCCAACCCAGACTATGGTTTACATTTTCATTTAACTTTCCCTCTGAGGGAAAGTTTTTTTTTTTTTTCTCTCTCTGTCTGAGTTCTCAAGATTGGGTTAATGTAGGCACCACAGACCAGAAGACATTTAACAATGGTAATAATGGCAGCTGACATTTTATTAAGCACTTACTAGGGACCTAGCCTCTGCAAGACTCTTTACATAATTTATCTCATTTAGTCTTCCCAATCAGCCTTTGCCATAGACATTACCATACCTATCATGAGAAGTCTAAAACACAGAGAGGTTGAGTAACTTACCCAAGATTACACAGGTTCTAAGTAACTTTTGGTCAGCACCAACTGGGCCTCCACATACATGAATCTTTGGTTTTTTCCATCTGCAAGGAGGGGACCCAGTCTGGAAGGATGGCAGCCAAGTGTCTCAGATATACATGGACAGTAGCACTTCCACCAAGTGGCCCCAAAGTTGCCCACTGGGCTGCCCCAGTTTACCAAGTGGAGGAGTTCATGCGATTTTATGTTATTCTCTGGGCAAATGATAGCTCTCTGGAGTTGAAGTGAGTGCCCCAAGTCTCCCTGTGGTGTGGTATGGTGTGGCATGACAGGGAGCTGTGGCCATGCTCAGAGCTGGGGGGCGGGCAGGGGATATGTGAACAGTTATTAACAGAAGCCCACTGTTTAAATGAAGGGGTTTACCATCAGTCCCAACTCCTCCTCCAACAACTGGGCTGATTCCTAATATGCAACTTCGAACTCTTACCTGAGCTAATTGAACCACTCATCCCATCCAAGGAGTGGAAATGTGCAGAGGGGCAGACTGATGGCTTGTCAGAGCAAATCAAGGAAAATTTGGGCAGTAAGGCCATTTTCCTGGTTCTGAGAACTTTTCTATTAAATATTTTGCTTATGTATTAATGCAATGAAATTTGAACACTGACCAAGTGCCAGGCTTGTGAAGATTCAAAGATGAACAAGATTCAGTTCCTATCTTTAGAGAGGCTGACACACCAGAGAGGAGTTATTAAATGCTGAGGAAGGAAAATGAGTGTGCTGGGTTCAGAGGTACAGGGGGAGCCTAGAGGGGCCACATCTAACCCAGACAATGGGGTCCCAGGGAGGAGTTACCAGGGAAGGAAGATTCCTGCGTCAAGGTTTAAGGTCTTAACCAATGGGTAGAGTTTGCATTTTTAAAAGGATGTGAGGACAATCCAGGCAGAGGAAATAGCTGAAGCAAAGGTTTGGAGGAGATAAATAGTATGGGCTGTCTGTAAAGGACAGGCACTTTAGTGTGCAAAGGAAAAGGTAAAATGGTGGTAAGGGAAGAAGCCAAAGAAAGAAAAAGGGGTCCTGTGCCCCACTGAGGAAGCTGGACATCTTCAGTGAGAAAGCAGATCTGGTCAAGTCTGGTGATGGTGAGGTGAGCCTTGGATTTCAGATGGCTCAGTCTACCCCCTGGGTATGGAACAGATTTCCAAGTGAACACTAACAATGTGTGGAGCATGTTCCTAGGTTGGAAGCCTATCGTAAGACCTAGAAGAGTACCTAGGAAACTGCTGTACTCCCTTTCCCTCGTCTTGGAGGGAAAGGTTACACTTCAGCAAGTTTCTTCCATTCAGATGAGGTCACCCCACCTGCCACACATGTGCACACAACAGGGGGGAGAAAGACAGGAAAATTGTTCTAAGATCATCCCTGGTCAAATCATCAAACCCCGCTAGTTCAAACTTCTTCTTCCATTGAGATTGGCATGAAGTTGGCAGAGAGGCAAGAAAAATTATAGTGCAAGCTATTCATATAGTGCAAGCTATTCAACCTGCCCGCAAGTTGCTCACAGACTAGTAAAGAACTCAGATAAGGAAACAAGAAATATATCAGGCATGAGATTAAAAGGGCTTTAAGCACAGAGCACATAGGAATCACTTAAGAGTGTCACTTATACCAAGCTGGAAAGGGGTAGTGAAGGATTATTCCTTGTGGAAGTGATGTTTGATCCAGGGCAATAAAAGGGTAAAAGTAAGAGGGAAGAGTGTTGCAGGCAGAAGGAACAGCAGAGACAAAGGCATGAAGGTGTGTGTGTGAGAGAGTATATGTGTGTGTGTATGTGTGAGTGAGACAGAGGGAGAGAGAGAGAGAGAGAGAGAGAGAGAGAGAGAGAGCAAGCAGGAGCTGATGGGGCTCCAGTACTTACATGGGGAGCAAGATAACTCTGGAGAGGTAAGAAAGGCTCATCTTGTAAATATCTTTATAAGTCTCATTAGTCAAATTAAGTTCAACTACATATAATATAAGATTGCAAAATAATAGTGCCTTCATCAAGATAAAGGATAAATTCTCCTTCACCCAAAGATGAGGGGGTGTGTAGAGTGACACTGGTGTAGCGCTTTTCAGTTCCATGAGGGACCCTGGCTGCGTGGGAGCCTGGAAGATGATGGCTTGCATTCTGGGCAGCTCTTTGCCCAGCCACAGTCCAGGTTCCCCCGGGGAGGTGATGAGCAGCACCTCACATAGGCCACTCCAAACTACTCTAAGGAAGGCAGACACAGTCCTGAATCCTGAGAGTCTGCTGAAGGATGCTGAACAGGCAGTGGCATGATCCTATTGGGGTGTGGGCCCGCGTGGGGTCTCAGTGAGAAGAGGACAAGTTTGCTGTGCTCACCTAAAGGATCCTGCTGTCAGCACAAGGCCTAGATGGTAGCAGACACTTCATAGTTGTGTTGGGAATGAATGAAAGGATGAATGAATGAATGGTGAGACCGGCAGCAAGAAGAATGAGAGTAATTGCCATGAGAAGAGTTCGAACTCGATTAATAGCACTAGGAGTGAAAAAGACAACACCAGCTGAGGACGGGCCTGGTGTCCTCTGAGCATGAGAAAAGAGTTAAGGAGTAGTTTCAGATTTATGGTTTTGGCTGCTGGGAGGGTCGTACAGTCATTCACCAAGACAGAGGAGAAAGGAGGAAACTTACAGGGTAGAAGGTCAGAATGAGTTTGGTTCTGGCCATGGTAATATTGAGCTATCTATGGCATCCCAGGGGGAGGTTTCCAGGGACTTGATACTGCTTCTCTGGACCCCAAGAGAGACCTCAGCTGCACCTCAGTGCCACAAGCTTACAGGTGGTCGTTGAAGCCTCTGATGTGTTTTTATACCAAAAAAATAGCTCAATTAGGGAAAGGAGAGCTGGACAGAGGGTAGAAAGATAGGCCTATAAAGAACCACAGCACTGAAGGCCTGGAGAAAGGAGGTGGAAACTTCAGAGGAAACTGAGACAGATTAATTCAGAGAGATTGGGGCTGGGTAAGGGTGTGCAAAGAATCGGGAGAGATAAATGTCCCAGAAGCCAAAAGTGAATACAGATGTAAGAGGGGGGAAAAAAAAAGGGTGTCAAATATTCCAGCAAGTTCTGGTAAAAGGAGAAAGTGAATTTGGCAATTAGTAACTCCTTTCAGATTAGTTTGAGTGAGGAGTAGGTGTGCAAAGCCTCTCAATGGGAAGAAAACAGGGAAATAGGAACAAAAGCTGGATGATTCTTTTCAGAAGGATAGAAGAGGGACGCAGGTAGTTGTAAAGGAACATATATTATATAAATTGAACTGAAACAATAAAAGCACTCAGCAATAAAACTCAAACTGTGTGAGAATCTCACTTAATTTTGGATTCAACTCATTCACATTTATAAAGTACTAACTTTATGCTAAGTAATATGCTGGAACTTTCATGTACTTAATTTTTTATTATGGAAAGTTAGTACCCTTCATAGTGGGTGAACAAAGTTGAGGAATATTCTCTTCCCTGTCAGGCAAGTAAAAGTCCTCGGAATTTTTTTTTTTATAGCCTGAATTCAAAATAATGTAATTTTCAAAAGACATTTATGCATGGAGGTCTTTTTTATTTGGCTTCTAATATAATTTTTCACTGACTCAATACATTTAATAACATCTTGGTGGATTGATATACTTTGGTTATTCCCATTTCACTACATTTTTTTTGTGTGTGTGTGGCTTTGCTAAATCCTTTGGGGGAACACTTTCAAAATATGCTACACTCCTCGGCTCTGTGTCTAGGTATGGCTTTTTATCCCCCTCCAGGCATTCCATAAATAAGCCACTCTCCAAGAACAAGCAGCTCTGGAAAAAGACATAGGTGACACATAGATCTGTCTGGTCCCCTTTTTCCTCGTAGGTTCATGTGAATGTACTATTTTGTTTTCAAGATTGGCTCAAAGAGAACCATAAGCACAACAAACACCAAATTCATCTTCGTTTACCCATCACATAGGGCCATGTCTCCTGGTTATAGGCACTCAAAAAAAAAAAAAATCCTGGAATTAATGTGACCTCTTCCATTTGCTTCACTCAGCATTTCTTCTCTTGCGGAATACCGGCTGCTGTACCTTCATGTTCTCTTTCTCCCGTGCCCCTTCACTCCATTCTTCGGGTCACGCTCTGGTCATGTCTCCCCTGGATGACTACCACATCCCACCATCCCGGTTCTAGTTATTTCTCAAGGTTTTTGTTTCTCGCTGATTTTAGCTTTGCAATTATTCAAAAGCAATGGCTACACAATCTGCAGTCATCAAGGGGCCCTTCTCCAGCTAGTCGGAAGGGGCATGTAGGCCCCCTTGGGACTTGTCCCTTTTCATCCCCCTGCCTTTGCACTTGTCAACCTCCACAGAAAGCCTCAGTGTTATTTCACTGAAACCAGAACACAAAAGGTAGCCTTGATGGGGAAAATGTTTCAGAATTAACATTTCAGAAAATAAACATCTGAAAATGTTTATTTTCAGAATTGTCCAAAATGGAATGGAACAACTTTTATCCCAGACAAGAGGACACAGACCACCTTTATCCCAACACTGCCTTGAATCCGTCCCTTCTCAAACGAAAGCCAGCCTTGTACTCTGTAAAAGCTGTGAGTCCACAGACTCACTTGTCTATTTTAACTCAACAGAAAAACTCATTTTTTCACTAGCTCTTTTGTTCCACTTCCACTGGCTCATACATTGCTACCATTTTCTGCCCTCCTCAGAACAAGTTCTAGGATTTGATTGCCATGTAGTAAGTGACACTAAAGAACATTTATAATACCTCCCAAATGGTCAAATATGGTAATTCCCAGTGGTCAAGTCAAAATCAAACGTGTGGCTCCTGAACCTCCTTTCTATTAAAAACCTCCACTGAAATACTGAAGCAACCGCAAAGTCGGCAGTAGACACTACAAATGGATTTGCTGCTTTAAAGGTCACTAAGTCTCTTTCTCTCCCATGCCTCAAAAACTCCCACTGAGATAGACAGGGGAAATCCAATGGATGTTTCGAGACACACACCAAGGTCCACTTGCCTCACAGTGGAGGACAAGTACCTAACCCCTACCATGTGAGAAACATCTGTGAAAATTGCAGGGTCACCCTTCTTTTCTGATTTCTCTTCCTTCAGGTGGAAGTTCACTTCTCCAGTGAAATTACTTGTTTTTACAAGTCTTCTTACAAGAAATGGCATTCATGATTCAAGATCATTTTTTTTTTCCTGACCAAGATGCTATTTATAGCAGAGATGGGGGTGGGATGGGATTTCAGGCAGAAAATATTTAGAGGCCACATGGTTAATGATAGAGGATTAATGGAAGGTAGAGCTAGTTAGTGGAGAGGATACGGGCGGAGGGCAGCAAAGGACCTGAAATTTCCTCTCGGTCACTTCTCGGCCTCCTCTTGGCCTCCTGAGCCTAACAGGCTGGCTAGATTCTCCTTGGCCTCCAAATGATATTCACAGTATCTCTCCTTCACATTTCTTAAGAATGTGGGATAAAAAAGTAAAGATAATGTTGTTTGTTAGTGTTTTCTTTAATGGAAATTGATATATAAAATGTGGTGAAAGAAATCACCTTTATATATGCTTTCTGCTGGCTTTATAAATTCACTATAATCCTGGGTGGTTTCTGGTCTTCTCTTAGGAATCTTCCTGTGGGTCAGTAGAAAAATTACTGTCTTATCTCCTATAAAAATAAAGGATCAAAGGATCATGGGTACAAAAAGACTTTTGTACATCTCTCTGCCTCCCGATGGGACACACCACTCAGACAGGCAGGAAGCTACTCTTCTTTTTCGAAATTCTCTCTCTCTCTCTTTTTTTTTTATTATGTTGAATCCAGACTCATCAAAGTGACTGATATCTTTTGTTATATACAGAACACTTGGCTGCTAGTTTCTTTTCAGAAGTGTCTGTACTACAGAGGCTAACCTCTCCCCATTACACCCCTCCCCCACACGCACCATCTCCCTTCCACACAGATAGAGAAAACACAATATTCAGCAGTGGTGGCGAAAAGACTATACGTCCAATGAATGGGATTCTCTGGTTAATTGAAATCTCTGGTCAATGAAATGAGACCTTTGTGTTTCAAACTACCCTCACTCCTTCACAGGTTCAGTGCTGGGCACACACGTTTGTTCTAGGAGTTGGGATTCGCAAAGCCACAAGACCATCTTTCCAAATGTCAGGTCTCACTGGGTGGTACTTTGAACACAAATAAACAATGTACAGGATATTGGGTTCAATGTGTACTGGTCTGAAGAACCCTCCTTGGAAGGTGATATTTTCAAAAACAAAATTCTCTCTGGTTATCACTTTATCATTTGTCTTTTTTTTTTTTTCCCCAGACAAAGGCAGAGAGAATAAATCTGGTTGTCTGAGGATTGCTATTAGTTGAACCTGAGGTGGGTTCTAGAATCTAGTTAATTTTACTCCCATAAAAATAAATCAAAACAATACAGTTTTAGCTAATGTCGTAGAAAATCAATCCTCTCTCTCTCTCTCTCCTGGTTTCAAGATTATTTAACCAAATCTTAGAATGCTAAAAGACATTAAAATAGGACATATTAGCTGTTGTGATTAATTTCATGTTTCCAGCTTCGTGCTCTTTGGATGTTATTATCGCCTTTGGCTCACTATATTCTCATTGGGATCAATCCCCAGGACCCAGAAACCTCAGTAGTACCTATGGCTGCAAACTTCAGTATTTAGATTCTTTGTCCTTAACAGTGAACCTTCTGCTCAGGCTTAAGAGCATAGACTTGGAGTCAGTGTGGGGTATAAATCCTGTACCCACTACTTACCAGCTTTGTGATTTTAGGCAAATTATTTAACATCTCTGTGCTTCTTTGTTAAATGGGTTAAATAGAACTATCAGCTAGGGCTATTGCGAGATTGAAATGAGATAATGTGGGTAAAGTGCTCAATACAGAAATCTCTACTTAAATCTAGCTTAGATTTTTTTTTCTTTTCTTTTTTCTTTTTTCTTTTTTTTTTTTTTGTGGAGCATGGAGTCCCATATGGGGCTTGAACTCACAATCCTGAGATCAAGACCTGAGCTGAGATCAAGAATCAGATGCTTAACTGAGTGAACTATCCAGATGCCCCCAAATTTGGCTGTTTTTACTGTTAGGCTGGCCTCTTCTCCCAGGCCTCACAGAGAAGTCTCATTCAATATGTCAAGGTGGGGTTTAGAAAAGCGTATTTTTATTAAGTGCTCCTAATGTGAGACAGGAGTTTGAGAAGGACTGCCATAGTGGTTCTAAGAAACATTTGATTATTTGATTGTCTCTATTCACTAGTAGGTGTTCTTGAAGTTGGTTGTTCTACATTGGCCGGGTCCAAGCCTTTCCTTCACTCTAGCAACTCAAGCATTTCATGTCCCAGGACCATGGACTCTGGTCATTTGTTGGTTACCTAACATTTGAATCCGCAGCATTTAAATTCTACTTTAAAAGTCTTGCTGGGAGACAGAGAACCCGCTTCCACTCCAAAAACTAAAGCAGGAATGACCCCTCTCTCATCCTCCTCAAGCCCTAACCTCTCCACACAAGCACACGCCAAGGCAAGGGCACTACCCAGGATTAGCCAAACAGCCACTGCTACCCAGACTTTGAATCATGGGGACAAAGACCCAAGGACAAAAGGGTAGATGATTGGTGACCAGCCAGGGATGGTGTGGCCAACAGCTCTGACAGTGTAGGGCAGACCCAGTGATAAGGAGCATCCCCACCCCTGCCCCTGCCATGTCGGAATAAAAGTGTCTTTGATGAGGTGGGGGAAAGTGGCTTTTTTAGTGCTAAGATGTTCTACAATTATGCTAAAAGGGAGACAATCTTAAGAATATTTGATAAGGTTAAGCAAAGAGACAAAGACTCAGGCAGCATACTAACACCCAAGAATGATGCTATGGGCAGTTAAGCAATATTTGTACGGGAAAGGTTTGCTATCTTGAAGATGCTTCTCTCAGAGGCAAGCACAGGCAAAACCCTGTTTTTGAGCTCTCTACTTGCAGAACCTGAACACAGGCCTCAGCTCCTGCTCTAGGTTTTTCAAGGTCAGTCTAAATAGAAACAAAGCCTGGACTTAATGATAACAGGAAAAAGAAGCACCAAGTGAGACAGTCAGTGCCATGAAAGACAGAGAGGACTGTAAGAACAATGAGAGAGAAGGACCCTGAAGGTGGACATGGGTGGATGGGAAGGACGCTCATTGCACAAAGGGCTGCCCATCCCCACCCCCAGTTCTCCCAGAGAACACTCAGCTAGAAGCAAACTTCTATCCTGTGCCTGCCTCCCTTACATTCTTCTTGCTCAGGAGCAGAAGGGACTTCAGTGACGGGAGACCTCCTGGCCTGCTCTCCTACCAAGAAATATTTTTGTGGGATACGACCCTGTTGCCCTTCAAAGGGAAGATCAACAGATTTAGGGGAAAAGTTCAATTCAAGAGGATGGAACAGTAAGCTCTTCTGTCTGAGGAGCTAGTGAAACCAAGGCCCATACTCTCAAAGTACTAGGGTAGGGAGAGGATTTGATGACCTTACTAGCATCTTCTAGCAGAAGTGTTCTCAATTCTGTGAATATGCTACACACCCTTTATAATTAAGCACAACTTTGATCAACTATGGCTCTGCTACTCCTTAGGCAATCCCTTCACCAGTCTGAGGCTGGTGTACGTGGGGTGGTATACATGGGATGGAGGAGACACTGTGGGTTGTATACCTGGAATCATTCCCCACTTCTTCCTTTGTAACATAAACCTCTTCTGTTCTGTGTCCTCCACCAGTCTCCATGCAGCAATGGACCTCAGGGCACCCATGGCTCCATCTCTAGCCCCAGGAATAGGCTGGATTGGTATAGAATTACTCCTGTTCCTCTTTCTAAGGATGGGTTCAAGAAGCACATGTGATGAAATTTGGCCAGTGAAGCATGAAGGGAAGTCTGCAGGATATCTTTTGGAAGAAAATTCTTGCTCCTAAGAAAGAGCCATGGAGGAAGAAACTGCCATCTTCCCTCCAGTCTGGGGATGGAGGCAACACCAATGACAGAAGTTTGACAGAAATAACTGGGAGTCCTGATGACAGTGTTGAGTCACTGAATTAACCAACCATGAAATCTGCCCACAGAGCTGAACTAAGAGTGCATTTTTTATTGTTAAGGATATTTTGGTGGTATTTTCTGTTACTTGCAGCCAAAGGCATCCAATTGATAGAGAGGAGATAACAGTATCATTGCGTATCTGTAAGGGCCAAGGGAAATAAAATACATAGAAAGGCATTTTTTAAAATGTTCAGTAATATATAAAGTAATACACTGTTATTATCATGAATGAATGCTTAATTGCCTTCCATGTCTTCATGAGTTTTCTCTCAAGATCATTAAAACAGAATTTCCATATTTATTTTTGGAAATAATCCAAAACAATTTCCAAATCTAATTAATATTATCTCAATGTCAATGAGGATGGGAAGATGAAAAATGAAAATTTGATCTTGGATTTTGGTGGAAGTGGCAGGATTTGGCAGGAGGATGGCCATGAACTCCTGTTACCCTCCTTGATAGGGGTTTCACCCTGGCCTTTCCACCCAAATGCCAAGATAGTTTAGCCTTTCTTGAGCATTTCCTTTTAATACTTTCTTTGTGCTTCTGTGTATCATTTTCTCTCTGTGCTTCCTTAAACTCCCTCTTGTAATCCCATTGACTGGAATGACACTCAGTAGCAAAGTTAGGCATAATCAATGTCAGAACATAGTCTGAAATCAGCCCTGGACTCTTGCAGCTGCTCCACTTTCTAATTCACTTGGAACTTTATGGATGGCTTTTCTCTCTTTCATCGCAGAGCAAATAACAATGCTGAGGAAAATGGGATAGGAGTGCACTCTGTTCCTCTCTGGGTCCTATTTCATTCTAAGTGTGATTCCAACTGGGGATTTAGAACAGAACAAGCCAGTAACTGAAACCTCTTTCCTAGTTTTAAATGATTAGTAAATAAGAATGTACCTCCAAGACAGAGCTGGTATATAGAGTTAAACTGCTCTTGCTAGCTTTTCCAATATGTCTAGCTCTTGAAATCAGCTATGATTTCATTTCTAGTCTCAGATACAGAGTTTAGTTTTAAGATGGTCTTCACCTAGCAGGAGGGACAATTGGGGTGAAAATTCCTGATTCCAAAGAACCACAGTGTTCTTGGAAAGACTTTTTAGATCTCAGATTGAAAGTAAGTAGTCTTCTATGAAGACTCACTCTGTGTGTGCGTGTGTGTGTGTGTAGACTATATATATATATATATATATATATATATATATATATATAGACTATATATAGGCTATATATGTATAGATATACTACATATATATGTATATATGTATATAAGCATGTGTGTGTGTGTGTGTGTGTAGTCAAAGCTACCTCAAAGCTACCGAGCCCAGTCCCTGCAAAGATTCAAGAGCCAAATAGATCAAGAGACTTGGTGTATACCACACAGCTTACCCAGGATTGCAGGTGGTAGAAGTGAAAGGAACCGCAATGGAGCTATCTGTTTAGCTCATACTATGTGCTTTGCATTCATTATTTTAGACCTCAAAATCCCCTCATATAGCAGGTGCTATTTACCCCCCCTTTTAGAAATAAGAAAAGGAAAACTTAGATATACTCTTTGTTGTCCAAGTTCTCCCAGCCAAGATAGAGAGATGGTTCTCAAACTTAGGACTGTGTAACTCTGAAGTCTATGCTCATAGCCACCTGACCAGATTGGTATTTATTATATGACACGAGAGGCTCATACAGCCTGTCTAATCTTACCACGCCTAGATAGCGCATTCAGAAGGAAACGGAAATCAAAGTAAGACATTATATTCTAAACTTTTATAGCTCATTATGGTTACTGAATTGTAACCAATACTCATTCTATCATAGAGAAAAAAAATGAGCCTCATAATATGATCTAAACCTACTTGATGTTTATATATATTAAAATAGCATCCACACCAGAGGTAACTCAGTCTCCTATCAAAGCCCAACACCCTCTTCCTTAAAGCTCTAAAAGATTCTTAGAAACAAGAATAACTTTCTTTTATTCTTTAAGTATTCAAACAAAACACCTTGACTTTATCCTTTCAGACCTCCCCTATTTATCAGGCTGACATTTTGAAATTTGGGTTTGCTATGAAAATAGCTTACCCAATGAAAGAGCATTGTGTGGGGCCAACGTCTTTTTTGAGCACGGTGACTCTTGGTTTCATTGTTCTGTTTTGCTGCAGAATTACCATTGCTATTTTTAAATCATTGCTGTAGACTTGTCAGCTTTGAACCACTACTGCTCTTGGCTGCATGGGCTCTAGCCGCCTGTCCTGTCCTACTGATGAGCCATCCCACGTGTACTATTTTTATGGTCTCTCATCTATTTATAATTGCTTCTCAAAAACTAGAAAATTGTGTTTGTGCCCTACTTTTTTCCCCCCGATCTACATTACCCCTCTGACTGAAGTAATAACCTGTCATGCTTAAACAATTAGCGTAATGCAGAGGACACTCGGGCCTCCTACACACTGCTAATGGAACATCGAATGTGGCTTTAGGAAGTCAGATAAAAATGTGTTTTACATGGGCCAGCACTGCATTCCTGCATTCTGGCAAGCCATCTTTGCATGGGACGATCACACGGCGCGCTCCTTCAGGGGTAGCCATCTCTCTCCACTGAGGTCTGAGACCCAGCAGGATGGTTCTATGACTCAAATGCCTCCAGTACATTGGAACCGTCATTCTGTGCTCTGTGGGACACCGCAGCAGAACAATGTCCATGTCTTTCAACCGATGCTCATTTTCAGAGTATGGTTCTGAGACACACCCCTGGCTTCAGGTAATGAAAGATTTGTTTTCATCCACACATTTATTCACTCAATATTAATACTGATGAACAAAGTCTTTCCAGGCTCTTATTCTGGAATATGCTCAGCTTAAGGGCTACATTATCAAACCTTCCTGAACCAAGTTCTTAACTTCTGCCTTTAGTAAAAATGTAAGTGATGGATTACCTTTCTGAGCTTTTACGAAGAGGTGTATGATACAGAGGTTAAGGGCATGGACTGTGGAACAAGTGGGCATGGGTTTGAATTTTGACTTTATCATTGAACTAGCTGTGTGATCTTGGGGAGACTTTTCAACCCCTCTGCCCTCAGTTTCCTCACCCTTTAAGTAGGAGTAATTACAGTATCTAACACCAGGGGTTGTTATGCAGATTCAATGAGAAAATTCAGGGAAATCTCTTCAGGCAGAGAACATAAGTCCTTGCTATTAGTACACAGCAAGCCGTGGGCTAAGTCCATCACATCAGTTATCTTGATTAAATATACAAGGCAGGCATTCTCTTTGCCTCAATTTCAAGAGGAGAAAACCAAGATTTAGAAAGGCTAAATAACTTGCCAAAGTTTGTACAGGTATACTTAAGGGTGAAGTCGAGAGTCCAAACCAGGCATTCTGGTAACGGAGCCCCTGTGCTTAAAAACACTGTTATACTGTCCTGACTTCTAGCTTTCTAGCCAAACTGGGTTGCCTTCTGTCAGATTTGGTGTGAATGGGTCTAGCTGGGTTTGGCTTCTAGAATCGCATACAAGTAAGCAGCCCTTTGAAGAATCTAATCAACAGCCTGGCTCCCCCATGTATAAAATTGTGTCTCCATTATCTTCATTAATTTATTTTTTACTTTCCCAGGATTCTTGTTGGTGAGCATGGAATTTTTCTGCACTCTAAAGGAGGAATTTAGCAATCAGAAAAACTGACCTTACTGCATTCGTTGTTATTCATGAGACAGTTTTATTGAAACAGAACTGAATCACACCAAGGACTGAAAAATTCCCTTTTTGAGTCTTTTAAGTGCACATAGATATTGATTCAAAGACAAAAGCTTCCTGTAATTTCTAATGGAAATGGTATGGAAATAAATACTGAAAAATAACCTGGAGACAATGAAATGATGAACTATTCTGTCATCCCCTTTGAGAAATGCGAACTTTTCCCTCCATCTGTGTGTAGAATGTACAGCCAGAGTAGAGCAGAGGCCATGATTTTATAGGCAGGCTTCACATCCTTTAGGGACTGTCTGACTGTCACACTGGGTGGTTTTACACCCCATCAAATAGATTCTCTTTTTTCAGAAAATAAACATGAGCCTTATCACATATTGCTTGGCTAGCTATTTTAATTAGAGTAATGTGAGATATTAATTATGAATATCTCTCTAGGGTGGTAATAAAGTAACTCAAGGAAAAGTTAACAATGGTAACAACTGTCAAAATGATAGCTAACTTTTATTAAGTGCCTTCTGTATGCCAAACATTTTATACATGTGATCTGCTTTAATCCATCTATCAGCTTCTAGGAAGTAAATACTGCTATTATCTCTGCATTATAGGTAAGAACTGAACTCAGGTACAGAGTGTGGAAGTAACCTTGCCCAGATGTGGCAAGAATAGTTAACTTTTCAACAACACTTATGCTTCCGCCTCCCATAGAATGAAGTTGCCTGGGCAAGGACTACATTCCCAGCTTTCCTTGCATCTTGAAGGACTATGTGACTATTCCTCACCAATAGAAAGCTGAGGAAGAAATGTGAGTCCTCTCTGTCATTTCCTGGGTGTGCTTTTTCCACACTCCCCCCTTGCCTATTGGTTAGTTGGATGCAGAAGATACTGAGGTTCTAGGCGATGCAAGAAACATAAGATGCAGGGGCCTTATCTCTGAATCACACCAGCATTGGATGGTGACATAGGTGAGAAATAAACTTGCATTGTGTCAAGGCACGGACAATAAATTGGGGGTTTATTTGTGATAGCAACTAGTGCTACCCTAAGAAATACACAAGATTACCCCTAGAGCAGCCAGAAAGCAAATCAAGGGATTCTCTCTCATCCCTATTCCTAACCTGCCCACTAGAGTGCCTCTCAGGAAGGGGGCAGCAAGCTCCTCATTCTGGTTCCACTCATGGCATAAATGCAAAGGAGGAGAGAAATAGTATTAGAAGACCAAGCCTAAAGAGGTCTTCTGAAGAGAGTCTAGACCCACTTGTGTCTCACTGCATTGAATTCCTCTTTGGTTACTTGGTATGAAAATCTATCTACATTATGTTGAAATGCTGCCCTCAGGAAGTTTGCATTTCTTATCTCACTTTAAACTGAATGTGAGTTCTGCTTTCTGAGAACCCACCAAAAAAAGAGAGTGATTTAAGAAAGAAGTAAATAATTCCTCTAGATACAATCCTGAGTGAATTGGGTAATTTTCAAGTCTCTGAGATTGATAAGTGTGTCCCTAACGCAGCAGTATTCCAACCTTAAATAGCACAGACTTGAAGGTGACAACTATGCGTTTAAATGCTAACTGAACTCCAGCAAATTGGGTTTCCAAGCTCCTTATCCCACACCACCCCCACACTTTCCCTCAACCATCCCAGTTACCCAAGCCAAAGCATACCATTTTTATGGGCGAAATTTCCTGGATGGTTATGATTTTAAAATCTCTGGCCTCAGAGCGCTATAATTACCTCTTGATGATGTAATTAGTAACAAAATTTAACAGGGTATCATGGGACACCTAGAACCATTCCAAACGCATCCACCTCATTTTTAAAGGGTTTTGAACCACTTCCCCAACCAACTACCCATAAAACTGGGGCTCCCAGGGTGACAGAGCTCACCCATTCCTGGTGAACAGGGCCCAGTGACCTATGCAATAATGTTAGGTTGGAGAATATTATAAATGTTGTCAGTGACCAGTAACTCACAAGCACTCTCATTACCTTACCAGCAGCGGAGGCAGGTGTGCTGAAGTTGGTGCCCTGGGACACATTAGACATGATGTAGGGAATTAGTCATTAGTCCCCATAAGGCGTGTTTTTCTCCCACTGTGGTGATGCAGAGGGTTTAACGTGAGAGCCCCCGTGTGAGAGTTGAGCGATTCTCTGGCAGCTTAGATGCTGTCTAATGAGAGCAGGGCAGGCCAGCCCTGAGTTCACATGAGATGGGGATTTTCCTTTCAACCCTGCCCCTCCCCTGCCACCCCGATCACAATGAGCATTGCCAAAAGAGAACTGAGCGTCACCCTCCAGTGACATTGTAAAAGCCCGTAACGACAGCTTGGTGTCCAACACACATGTCTTCAGTGCAGGCTGTGGCTGCTTGCTTTTCCAGGGGTTGAAGATTTCAAATGTGGAGTGAAAGAAACTGGTCAGCAGCTGATTTGGTGTGTGTTAAAGGAGACTTTTGTGGGATCGGATGTAACAATGTCAAGTAAGAAAGCAAAATTCCATCTCATCAGTGAGGAAGAAGCAGCTAAAATTTGGAAGTCCTTTGGGACTCTCTGGAAACTTCTAGAGTTAGTTTAACAAACCACTGGCCTCGAGACTTTCAGTGGAACCCGTACATACAGACGAACACACAAAGTGCCCACTTTGTATTGCTGGGTAAGTTCTGACATTTAAAGTCATCAGAGACTTGGAAGGGGATGAGAGACTTATTTCCAAGTAGCGGAACTATGCAGACATAATATTTGACTCATTCAGAGCAGGAGGGAAAAACACCTTAGCAGAGAATGTGAGTAGGACTACAAGCTTGCCAGGACAGAGGTCTCCATAAGAATGAAAAATGGATCCAATGCTGAATGGGAAATTAAGTAGTCCTCAAAACAAAGACAAAGCTCAAGTTTCCAAAGAGGCTGCACCAACTTGCATTCCCACCAACAGTGTAAGAGGGTTCCCCTTTCTCCACATCCTCTCCAACACATGTTGTTTCCTGTTTTGTTAATTTTGGCCATTCTAACTGGTGTAAGGTGATATCTCAGTGTGGTCCATATACACTATGGAGTATTATGCCTCCATCAGAAAGGATGAATACCCAACTTTTGTAGCAACATGGACGGGACTGGAAGAGATTATGCTGAGTGAAATAAGTCAAGCAGAGAGAGTCAATTATCATATGGTTTTACTTATTTGTGGAGCATAACAAATAGCATGGAGGACATGGGGAGTTAGAGAGGAGAAGGGAGTTGAGGGAAATTGGAAGGGGAGGTGAATCATGAGAGACTATGGACTCTGAAAAACAATCTGAGGGGTTTGAAGTGGCGGGGCAGGTGGGAAGTTGGGGTACCAGGTGGTGGGTATTATAGAGGGCACGGCTTGCATGGGGCACTGGGTGTGGTGAAAAAATAATGAATACTGTTTTTCTGAAAATGAATAAATTGAAGAAAAAAAAAAAGCTCAAGTTTCCCATGTTCTGCCTGAAACTGATTTGAATGTAGCCTATCAATATTAGAATTGAACTGAAGATCTTGGAAGAAATTCTATGGATCGTGGAAGAGGAAATTGAGGCTGCTAAAGTCACTCAGAGCTGTCTTGAACATCAGTGCTCTCTGGAGGTGGGACGTTTAAAGCCTAGGGTCATCTTTCCTTAGCTATTTATCTTGAGCTAGGCATTTATCTCCTCTGAGTCTCATCTGCAAAATAGAAATAATAATAATATTTTCCTGGTTTATTCCTTATATTTATGGAGATCAAATGAAGTAAAGTAGGAGATTCCATTTTAAAAGAACTGCAAGACCAGCTCCTTCCTAAATCAGAGAGAGGAGAAGTCCATGCTCTGAAAGCTTCAAGCCCTACTCAAGAAAACCCTTGACTGTTGCAGAACAACAGTTTAAAGGCCAAAGATTTATGGAAGTGAGCCAGACTAATGCCCCAGGGGTTGTGTTGCAAACACTGCTCTGGGTGAGGAGATAGTTAAATGTGTTATAGGGGAATAAACAGTACTGCTGGTGTGCATGCCCAGCACATTGAGAATACTTCTTCAGAGAATATGGCAGAGACGCCATAGAAGTCCATTGTCTTTGGACACCTGGGTGGCTCAATCAGTTGAGCGTCTGACTCTTGATTTCCTGTCAGGTCATGATCTCAGGGTTGTCAGATTGAGCCCCTCATCAGGCTCCGCACTCAGCCTGGAGTCTGCTTGGGATCCTCTCTCTCCCTCTCCTGTGCCCCTCCCCCCATAAGTAAATGAATAAAATCTTTAAGGAAAAAAAAAAGAAGAAGAAGAAGTCCATTGTCTTGATGGGCATGCCAACTTCCTTCCTGGTGAATGAAAGTGGTGTCTCCTTTGAAAGTTGACTCTTGCTTGAGTCATGAATCATCTCTATCCCAGCAGGTAGGTGTGGATTAGAAATTCTCCCTTCACCTCTTCACTGCCCACACCCGCTTGTTCATCATGTTAACTCCTTGAGACATATACCAATTACAGTTCCTCAGTGGAGCCCTCCAGCCCTGTGGCAGTGGCCTATGAGTTCTCCCCTATTTCTGGGCCACTTCAGCCTACACACTGTACCTGGCTTTCCCTTCCTAAAGCACCACATTAAGGAAAAAAATTGTCATTTTCCATGATTTGTTCAAACTTCCTTACCCACCTGTTAAGAGCATCCATGACCTGGCCCCATTCACGTTTTGAAATTTTCTCTACTCAAAACCTGCACTTTCTTTAAGCTGAAAATGTTTTCCAAACATATGACACACTTCCCCACCTCCCAGACTTCACCTAGATTGCTTCTCTCTTTTTTAGGTAGGACATCCAAACCAAAGGCAAAATCTTAACAGTAGCTCACACCTGCCCACATATTTGCAGAGTTTCCTTGCTATATTGCCCTGCTGAAATGTGTCTCTTACATTAAGCATTTTTTCCTGCCCCTAGATGAATTCACCCTTCTCCTATAGTTGTTTGGACTTGGCTCAGAACCAGTGCATATTTCCCTTGTAATATAATTTATTTGCTTGTCGTATTCTTTCTTCTAGACTGTAAACTCTTTGAGGTCAGGGGAACATGTCTTACCTTTATTTCCCCTGATTATTTAATTGAGTAGGCATTCAGTATTGTTTAGATGAATGAATGTGTTAATGAAAAAATGAAGTCTTGCCTTTCTTTCTTTGCCCATGCTGTTCTACACAAAGTACTCTGCCTTTGGCTTCAAAATAACAGCCATTCTTCAATGTCAAGCTCAAGGCTCATTCATTTGCTCCATAAAGCCTTCCCCAAACTACCTCAGACCCCACCAACCCCTCTTCTGTATTTATAGTCTATATGCCAGAAAGCCAAGCAGATTATCTCCTAAGTGTTCACTATCACTTTGAAGACACTGGTCTCCTCTAAAACAGAAGGTCTTAAATCTGAGATCCATAGGCAGGATTAGGAAAACCATGAACCCTTTCAAGCTGAATGCAAATTTTATCACAAATGTCCAGGAGCTCTATATCCCCCAAAAGGTGAAAAGAACCACTGTTCTAATGGCCCAAGAGCTCCATGATCCCCCCAGGGATGACAAGAACCACTGTTCTAATGGGACTGTAACTGCTCTCCTAGAACAGAGATGGAGTCTGTCTTGTACATCTTTCATATTTCCCTCAGTGGCTAACCAAGTGCTAGGAACAGATAAGACACTGCCCTTGAGTGGCTAGAAGTATCCCCTTGACAGGACCAATGTTTCTTGACTTCCATCGTGCCTACTTAGCACAGCCCCCAGCCTGAGAGGTGGTACATAGAACTTAGTAGTAGCATTGCATGTAGGCAAGCAGATGATTGAAGGATTATTATGGTGAGTTATGCCTACATCAGAATGGTAGAAGAGCATTTGGCTGGAGGGCATTGCCTTTCTCTGTGTGGAATTCCACGATGAGATGGGACCATGGGTGTCTTTGCTGCAGCAAGTCATTGAGCCCTGGGCAGTTCTGGGTAGTTAAAAAGCAACCCCGCAAGGAGCTTGTCTCCTCTGGAGACAGGTCTGGCTTAGTCCAGGCAAAATCCTAACCATTGTTTGTCCCCCCTCACCCCCCGCCCCCTGCACCTGACCTGGCCTGCCCTGGCCAACTTGGTCCCTCACAGCAGGCCAAGGTTTAGAGAGCGCCGGATCCCACATGTGTTGAATTAATATAAAATAGCCTTTCTAAAGCATGGTGCTTTAGGGAGATAGTGTTAGCGCAGAAATGTCAGGATTTTCACTGGGGTTGAGCGGCAGGACAAAATAAGGTCTGTTACCAGCTGTAATGATTTTACGAAAAGAAAAATAATCTATGGAGTCTTTTAAAGTCACCAAATGATGACTTTGGCTGTTTAACAAGAATTGATTTAAGACAACAACAACAACAGGAGACGCACGATTGGTGATTTTTGTTTTAACAAGCTGAATTCCTTTTGGTTTCTCCTTGATTTAAGTCATGGTTTGTGTTACAAACCTAAAAAAAAAAAAAAAAAAATTATAAGCCGCTAGTGTAGTCGTGGTTTTCGATAAAACTCTCTTAAGTAATGATGATCCCACCTTATTTAGACAAGTCAGGGGTCAATATGGCCTTATTTGCTTCTGGTTTTCATTAGTGGCGCTCTCTCTGTGGCACGGTACTGCCTACCAGCTCCTTGAATACACAGAGGAGTCATGCTTCGGTTCTGCATGTATTAAGAATGCAGCCATAGCAACTACTAGCATTAATGAACTATTTGCTTATGCAGTAATAATTAACTTCCATTACATTACTTTGTGTGATTACTTTCTTAATTGCCTGAATTATGCATCCATTTAATATTTAATAACCATTCTCAGAAATCAGACACTGGTAAAAAACAAATTGCTCACAGTTTCCTTGCAATAATTAAGCTCACAAGAATAAATGAAACCTTTTAAAAACGAATGCCTTGTGATTATATCCTTGCATATAGAACAAGATCCTAAATTAGTTATTTATTAAATCTAAATTTAAGTCCAAATAGTGCATTTTTCACTTTCGCCTCGGGAAATCAACCTGCACGGTACCTGATATCAACAACAGAATTAAGTGCCTTCTATTTTCTTTGGGAGTCACAAGCTGCATTAATATTTATTACCATGCAAAATTCAAAAGTCCTTAAAATATTGTGTGTTTATTATTTATTTCAACTTGGCATCTCTTTTACACGAGGTAAGTGAGATGTTTAGTTGGAGATTAAAGTGTTATGAAGTGAGATCAATAGCTCTCCATTAAGATGGGCTATTGTGAGAGTCCCCCATTCTTTTCTGCTTCCTACCCATTCCCCCCCCACCCCCACGTGCCCCCCCTGCACTCACAGACACTCATGCACACTCACATACTCACACAGACTCAGGTCCATGCATTCATCTCCTAGCCTCTTACAAAACAGTAAAAACACGCATATGCAATGTGTTTTTAACCAAGCAAAAGAAGATTCATGTCAATTCATCCTCCTACATTTGCACTCATAGCCAGGCAGCCCGATCTCGCCTTTGCAGGTTGCCAGCTAGAGCTCTCAGAACCCCGTGCCCTTCTGGTGGCTCCCAAGCAAAGCCACACGCTGATTTGCAAAGTGATAATGCTATTATCCTATTGTACATCAGCCTCAGTTCCCACTGGCTTGCAAAGTTATCACTGTCTTAAATAAAACGTGTGACTGCTTTATCACAGATTTCTTGGTGAATGGATTCTATTGAATCTGGACAAGACAGTTTTTTTCTTTTTTTTTTATCTGCCTGGGACCACATCTGCAAAATTGTTCTGCCATTCCACATTGATTATGGCAGCCATGTACAGGCGTGTTTATCTGAACCATAACCATGTTAGTCTTAAGCTACAGGGACACTGGGATGTTATTTACCCACCGTTACCCTGTGCGTACATAATACACACCAAATAACGTGTGGCCCATGGAGAAAGGGAGGGGGTGCTTAAAGCATTTTGTACCAAATAAGCTAGTGGAGAAAAAATAGATGCAGCCTAAGAAATTAGGTACAGAGTGCCAAGCGAATAACCTAGATGAACCATTTTCCTACCAGGGAGGAGAATCTCTTCTAGATGTGGAAATGGCCATCATGGGGAAGGGGTAGCTTTAGGGGCGGGAGGTTGGTGCGCAGAGAACCAGAGGAGTTTAGGGTGTCACAAGTCAACAATGGCCGCTCTCCTGAGTTTCTAAACTGAGCTAAATTGATGCCAATCTGGCTGACGGTTGTTACAGTGGGCAGAGTCATTAGGATTTGCTTTTTAAATGATCTCTCAGCCTGTAAGGCTGAGAGCTGCTCGCAAGGCAAGGTTAGAGAGAAAATGATAGCAGTATGTTGATGCTTCACAGACCTCATGATAGTTTCCGTCTGTCATTATTTACGTCTGACTAGATGCGTCATGTCAGCTACCTAGGATGTACTTTAATGCAAAGCCCTTGTTCGCCTTCGCTCTCGTGTAGCCGGGCTGGGGTACTATTATTTTTGCATCTCGCTACACTTAGGTGAAGCTTGCTTCAATCTTTCAGTAATGACACGCCACAGAAATAAAAATGGTTGTGTCCGAGTTAGTATACATGCTTGTATTCTAACAGGACTCGTCAGCAGTGCTCAGAGAAAGAAAAACGTGAATTTAAATCAATGAACAGACATTTATTAAAAGGTCAGCCTAATTTTATTTGTTTCAGCTTCTTTGCCAATATTTTAAAGAGGGAAAACTGTTTTTCTTTGGCTTTGGATTGGTGTCATTGTTATTGGATAGGATCACTTCTGGGGGGGTCTAAAAACTAATATTTGATCAAACTCGCTCATGTTGTTTAATTAATATCATCTTATACCAGTTTTATAAATTCTATCAGTGCCACTATAAATAAAACCACATGAAAAGCTTTTGTTTTATATCTAGATTATTGGCACCATTATGGACAAATTTTCAAACAATGTGCATTTATCTGTAAAACTCTATACAGAGAGGCCTAATCACAGAACTCAAAGTGATTTTTGAAGCTAAGGTAGCTATTTCATGTATCAGAAAAAAATATTATTATGGCAAAAAATAAAATAGGATATTTATGTTGCCTTTCCCCAATACTATCTTAACAAATGAGACTACCACCACTCCACATCTGTTCCTGGTAGAAAAAAGAAATATTAGCTAAGATTTCTAGACTGTTAGAATCTATTGACACCATTTTATATGGAAAACTGCAACAGAGCTTTAGCAGGAAGTACATTTTAATAAGGGCCAAAATATTCTGGGTGATTTTTCCCTTACATTATGAAGAACATAGATTATAACTAGATTTAAGTGTGAAAGCAGCAATCTACAAACACACTTAAAAACAGAAATGCATGTACATATATGTAATACCTCGAGAAAAACACATCAACGGTTTTCAATTTTTCTTTACATGTATAATTTAGTACCAAGACTTGAAAAGGTACAATTAAAAAAAAAATGACTCACACAGACTATGTCTGAGGATCATGTGTTTATAAAGTTTCCACCAAGATTCTACATTGAGACACTAAACTGCATCACGGTTTCCAGAAGATGAGTTATTACTCTACAATAAGTAATTTAGGTATGAGAGAGAAAAAGGCACTGACCCATCCTGCCTACTGAGTCCTAAGTGTTTAACAGAATCTCAGGAAGACAGTGTTAACTGAAGAGGTTTCTCCCAGAAGCCTGGGTCATTCTGAAATAACTGGAGATATACAGGGCTTGATCTCCTTATTTAGGTAGAAAAATGCTTTTATTTTTGAAGTCTGCGTCAGCCGTGTAAGCATAAAAGTATGACGATAGAGATCTCTTTTCCATTTTAAAGATCAGAGGCCAGCTTCATAAAATGATATTTTCAGGTTGATGAATTCATATTTGCAGTATACTTTTATAGATTGCGGGTATAAAGCTTTGTCAGGACTAAAGGAATTGTCCTGTATATACGTGTGCATATACATTTATATGTATTTTTGGAAGCCCACAGAACTTGCCTTTCTAACCAATGTAAATGTCATTACTACCAAGAATAATTATAGTAATTTGAAATGAAATCAATCATATTTTTTCAACCTCTTAAATTTTTGAAAATAATTATGGTACATGCCCTATGTTAAATACTTAAAAAAAATTTTTTTTCTCCTAGGAGTTTTTCTTACCTCCTGCCAAGCGGCATATGTGAGTTGTATCAAAAAATGAACAGTAGGTGGCAGTCAAACCACTAAACTGCTTCAAGCCTTCATTAACCAGACTCTGTTGTTAAGAGTAATAGGAAAGTAGTATATTTTTCCATTTTAAAGAATTCACTTTATAATTAATCTTGAAATGCATTTCTAAGGTCCCAAGCTGCTGAAATAGTGAGTTGATTGCATCCTTAAGTGAATGAGCCCAGATAAAAGTAATTTAATTCAAGAACCCTTTCTGCTCTGTCTCCATGACTTTTTTTTTCATTTCTCTGTTATTACTGGTTTAATGTGAGTCTTTATGCAGTTCTGTAGTTGTAGACATGATCTGCACATTCTTGGGCCAGAGCCCAGGACTATATAAGTCATGCTTGTGTATCTTTGTACAGATTTTAAATAACCTGCAGGAGGTTTTCCTTCCCCAGATACTGTGGATTGGGTATGTATGATCTCTTTCTGTGCCTGAGAAAATAAACTTGTTTATATGGAGAAGGTTCCAGAGAAGTAGCTGAAACACAGAAGGAAGATCCTAGAAAGCAGAGAATTGTAGACAACTAAAAATCTAAACAGTGTGAGTGAAAAGTAACTTTGCCTCAGAGGCTATGTCATCTCCAAGAGAGGGAAAGCATTATCTTTTTGAATCACTCTGGTGATCCCACAGTTGAGAATGGGATGCCAGGCACATGGTCGAGGCTCCATGAATATTTGCTGAATGAATCGACGAGTGACCAAAATCCGTGTCCTATTCATTCCTCAGAGTTCTACCCTCAAAGATTTTGCTTGTGTCTCAGTTCTTCAAGGACAGGGATGAGCTACCCCTCCCCCAAACATCACGGTTAAGTACTGTCTCTGGGAATTGATATGGCCCCACGAAGGCAGCACAGCAGAACAGGACTCCAGTCTAGTCAGTCTAGCATGTGAATGATACCTCTCTTATGACTTACTGGCCACATCTGCTTCTAGAAAGCTAAGCTCATACTAACAGAAAAAGCAAAGCTATGCAAGTAGCATTGGCCTAAAGCTGAGGCAACTTGATTAATTTCCTTACCTCCTTGTGCCTCAGTTTCCTTGCCTGAAAAGTGAGGATAGTAATGGTGCCCACATATAGGGTTGTTGTAAAAACGAAAGTAGTAGGTACACGAGAAAAAACTTACTCTTGTTGGGCACAGAGTGAGTCCTCAATAAATATCAATTATTATTATTACATTTTATTCTTATGTTTGTTATTAATATTATTACTATTTACCACTGGCCCATGCTCATACGTAACACTTTACCAGACAATTTTTGTTCACCCGCATCTGTGTATTTCAATGAGAATTCTCGCTATAGTAAATGAACATGGTGAGATCAGGAAAGGTCTACCCAGTAGAACCTATAACAATGAAGTATGACATGAAAAGTGATGTGTTTTAAGTTGACTAAAAGCTTGGTTTTTTTTTCTCTCACTCTCTCTTTCTTTTTTTTTCACCCAGCTTTAGGTACAGCCAGGAAATAACGAACCCTTAATGAACACTCCCCACTCCCTCCACCCCCCTCATCCCTGCACTCCCACTCAGCACTTCCTCATATTCCAGTCCAACTGAGCCCGGGAAAACGTTTTCCCAACATTCAAAGCCCAGCATTTTTTCTCACAGCTATACCTGAGTTCATTAAAAGGACCACTTTAAAGACAGTTATGTTAAGGAGACATTAACAAGTGATTTTCCTTTATCCCTTATTGAAACAGGGAGCTGCCTTTTGTCAAAACTAAATTCTGATCCCAAGACGACCTAAGTTTCATTCAAACATCAGAAAGGAGGCAACTCAAGCTGTGTTTACAATCTGGCCATTTACTTCCCTTTTAATACAGATAACAGTGGGTAAGCCCTATAGATCAGATTTTAAGGTAGCATTAATACGTATTTTCTAATCTTGCTGGGAAATGTTTACAGAAATAAAATCCTTGACTTCAACCTATCCATCCATTCCTTTTGTTTTATGGCAAGCTCTCATCCATATTTTAATAAAGTAGAACTAGTCAAGTCTAAAAAAATAATGAGTAATTCGGTAACTTTCTGAGAGAGAGATTTTCTTTTTTTCCCAGAATCTTCTCTTCTCTTAGGTGACTCTTTGAAGAAGGAGGTCAAAATACTGAGTTTGAACAATTTAAATAAGAGACATTGAGTAATTTAAAAATGAGACGTTCAGTACAAGATCCATTCATTTAAATTACGTGAAAATCCAAGGTAGACTGTGTGTAATTAGGAGCCATGTAAGTCCTCAGACGATTTCAGTGGAGGTTAGGAGATTGTTTTAATAGAATATGACAAGGTTCCTTTAGTTTTTCATAAAATATCGTATTCCCTCTCGAAATGTAACACACCCTTAATGAAATCACAGCCCCTTTATTATTAGCAAATACGTTTTATGTTCTGAGAGATCAACAATGTGAAAACAATTACTGCAAATTAGTGACAGACGAACCTCAAAAGACTCAGAGGTGAGTTAGTTCAAACATACAAGCCTCATGTGAATCAGCCTATCTGAAGGCTTTGGTCGAAATCTTACCAGATAAGGTGGTCTGATGAGAGATACAAGGGCCTGTGCAATGCACGGTTGCTCTGGGGAGAAAATATTGGGTGAGAAGAGAGCAAATCTGACTTTTATTCCTTCTGTTACTTACTTCCTGGATCATTCCAAAGAAATAAGTAGGAGTCTCTGGACATGCTTTTCTATTTGGTTTTCTTCCTTTGCTTTGTGGGGGATCATTTATTTATGAAGCGAACTAAATTACTTTCTGTGAAGAACTGGAAGATTTTTGAGGAAAAAAAGAGAGTATTTTCACAGGTTTTAATTATAAAATACAACCCATGGTTGGATTAATAATAATTAGTTTCTGCTAAACCAGAAATACACACTTTCATTTGGCCCTCAACTAGTGAAATTATATGTTCTGGCCAAGTCTGTGAGCCAAATTATGGTGGTAGCTGTTCATATTATAGCCAATGCCACATGTATTTAATGTGATTTATTAATAGCTGGGAGAATTGAGGAAGGAGCAAACCAAAAATGTGCTTTATAAATAAGGCATGCCAAACTAATCTCCTTTCCTTGTGCTAATATATGAATACTTAATGGTAAGTTAATACAGAATCCTTGCAGGGTGGATATCTTGAATTTGGACAAACATGAAATTAAAGAGCCTATACTATCATGGACTAGATAAATACAAAATACATGTAGGCTGGATGATGATGTAATTGTTCCGGTTTTATTTGGCTTCTTTTTTCAATAATAATGTAGAAGTCACAAAAGGCATACCTATCAAACCCCTAGAGAACAAAAAAGGATGGAAAGAGAGACTTGCTATGTAGGATGATACCATTAAGACTGAAAAAACGTAATAAGCTAGAGGATATACTAAAAAAAAAAAATCAGATGAATTTTAACAGGGATGGAGTCCTTCATATAGGTCCAAATACACTCACATACAAACTGTACACACAAATACATATTATAAGAGAGAAAGGATAGGGACACCTGGGTGGCTCAGTGGGACACCTGGGTGGCTCAGTGGGTTAGGCCGCTGCCTTCAGCTCGGGTCGTGATCTCAGGGTCCTGGGATGGAGTCCCGCGTCGGGCTCTCTGCTCGGCAGGGAGCCTGCTTCCCTCTCTCTCTCTCTGCCTGCCTCTCCATCTACTTGTGATTTCTCTCTGTCAAATAAATAAATAAAAATAAAATCTTAAAAAAAAAAAGAGAGAGAGAAAGGATATTAATTTTTAGTGGTTTGTACATAAATGGCCATGGTCTTCAGTCAACTAAAAGTTCAGAATGTACTAACAATGTGGCATGACTGCCAAAAATATGAATGTAATGACAGCTCACACATAGACTTATGGGTCAGGCACTGTTCCAAAATATTCACAAGCATTATTTCATTTATTCCTAGCATCATCAGTTTATAGATGGAAAAACAGAGGTAGACAAAATGTTGGTAACTTATCTTGGGGCAGCGTCAGGATAACGTTACCAGCCTCTGCCCCGGGAGATTCTTTGAATCTCCACTTACACATGACTTTCAAATCTGGGAAAGTAACTTCCCATTGTTCTCTGGGTTGGAGTCTGACTCTCCATTCCCTGTACATCTTAAGAGAGAGGGGATAAAATGCAGTATAAACATAGAGAGGCAAAGCTGTAGGAAATAAAAGGGAGAAATTGCCGGAGGGGAGAAAACTTGGTGAAGTCATGATAGTTATCATGAAGTCCTGTTATCACATGTCTAGAGATTGTCAAGGCAATGCTATACTCGTTCATGAATTCCCATTCGAGACAGAAGTCAGAGGGAGGCAAATTTCTACACAATATGCATTCTTAGAGCACAAATGATCCAAATTAGGATATGCTGTCTTGTGAGATACAAACATCTCATCTGTGAAATGATCAAGAGAAAGCCAGATCAAGGATGGTGCTATGCGGTGTTGGGAAGTTGACCCAGATGGCTCCTAGGGCACCTTCCAAGATACAGTGGTTTGGAAAATCAGGGAAAGATTTGAAGTAGAAACACTTGTGAACTGCTTTACTCCTCTCACCACCCACCCCCTCCCCCCCCAACACTTTCCTCTGTCTCCATCTACATCCTTATATGGTAGTAATTACACTGGATTTGCAGCTAATAGATTTCAATTCTAAAGATTTTACTTCAAGATCTCTCCCCCTTTAGTTTCTCTTTTCATGAATAATAAATAAGAAAATAAAGAAGAAAGGAAGGGAGGGAGGGAAGAAGGAGACAGAGGAAGAAGGGGGGAAGGAGAAAGTGAAAAAAAAAACATATTTAGTCATGCTTCTCTCTTCATACCTTTCTAGACTTCTGTGAAACCATCAGGAGATAGTAGATTAACAATAGTTTGGGGAGAGAACTATATATATTTAAAACACTCTGCAAATTCAAAGCACTGAAGGATTATTTATCTGCCACTGTTCAGCTCAGTGTCCTGTGTAAATACTAGGGCATAGATTTGATCCATATGAACTGTTTTTTTCCATTTTGTCCTCTGACCACATGATCTGTGCCTAAGTCAAATCTGGCATTTGGTGAATGGTTCCTCTTGATTGTACCAGGAACTGTGGGAGAGAGTGAGAAAAACTCCTTACAAAGCTGCCTCCACCACCAAGAGAAACTGAAAATGAAATTTCTTATCATGGTGCCCAGTGATATCATCTCAGTACATAAGAGACCACAATTTTAGCAATGGTATACTTTTATGCAAGTGGGGAATTTGTTTTCCATTCAGACCAAAGACAGCTAAAATGTAAAATATATACATACTCACATATGTAGACATTGGTGCAATATAGTGTATGTGTGTGGGTGTGACACAAAAATCTCAAAATGTGGAACTGAAAAAAGTAAATAGCCAAGTCAATGGCCCACTTTTTAAGTATTCCCAATCAACGAAGCATATGAAGCCCTATTACTGGTCATCAGTATCTAGCATCTACCCCTTTTTGTACACACTGACTTTAAAACGAAGCCACAGAAATCATGGGAGATATACAATAAAACAACAAAAGAGTCTTGTGAACAGTTTTACAAGGCAATTTTAAACCTTACAAATCAAATTCTACTGTTTGAGTGTCAAGAATGAAAATATAAGCAAGTCAATTAGAAATGTAATACCCTCAAGGAGTTGGATATTACGTTATATCCATAAGTAAGATAACAGATGTGGCATGAATGTAGAAACTGGAAATGAGGTGGGTTAGTTTTCAATTTCCCTAGATTTATATTAAGGAAGTACAATTAAACCTTGAAATCATAATTAAAATATACTGGTTAAAAGGCATTCAACAGAACCAAAGCCCTTTGTGAAGGAACAGTTTTGGGCAGGAAATATTGCATATTGCATGAAAGAACAAACTTAAGAGAAATAATGTATCAACTGAAGTTGGGGTAAAACTGTCAAGACTAATAAAAATACGATGAAATCATTTAGATGAGTTGTCAGCATGAGTTTTCCGTCTTGGAATTTCTCAAGTTACAGATTATGATAGCACTCTTTTTTTTTTTTTTTTAAAGTAAGCTCTACACCCAAGGCGGGTCTTGAACTCACAACCCTGAGATCGAAAGTCACCTTCTCTGTAGACTGAGCCAACCAGGCCCCCTATTATAGTGCTCTTTAAAGTGATAGCTTGAATGTCATTCTAGAAAATGTCTTGATTCGCTCTGCAATTACTTGAAAAATTATGAGTCACTAATTCGAGTGCTCAATATCCTGGTTTACACCTATAATGGAAAACTCCTATAGCCCCAGGGAGATGGCTAGCAGTACACCAAAAGTTGTTCTTCCCTTCCTCCTAGGCTTGTAGCTCAATTACATTTCTCAGCTTCCTTTGCAGCTAGATATTGTCATGTGACCAATCTCACCAATACACTATCAGCAGAACTTATGGGAGCAATTTGCTTTGTTTAGGAGGAAATTTAGGGCTCTGGACTTCCACTCATAAACCCTTCCTTCAGCCCCTCATGGCCAGAACTTGGAAAACTGTATGGAGAACCACCTGACACAATGATGATGGAGTTGACAGAGCAGCCTTATCCGCCTGAACTGTTTACCTTGGAATTGTTACGTGTGAGACAATAAACATCTTTGTTTTGTAAGCTATCTCGTTATTGTGCCCCTTGTTAGCGCCGCTTAACATTTTATCTAATTAATACAGGAGCTTTCAGAGTTATTTTCATGATTTATTGTACCCCAAAATGTTGGGCTTTAGGGATAGCCTTAGATTTAAATATTTTAATGAAACTGTACAAAAAACATAAAGTTTTCCTATAATATCTTTAAATGTTAGATGCTTCATTTTAGGTCTTTTTTCATTTTTGTTATTTTCCTTTCACTTCATCATGCAATGGTGAGCTTTTATTTTTATTTTTTTTAATTTTATTTGTTTATTTGACAGACAGAGATCACAAGTAGACAGAGAGGCAGGCAGAGAGAGAGAGGAGGAAGCAGATTCCTGGCCGAGCAGAGATCCCAGGATGCTGGGATCATGACCTGAGCTGAAGGCAGAGGCTTTAGCCCACTGAGCCACCCAGGTGCCCCAATGGTGAGCTTTTAGAGAAGTGGAGTAAATGATGAGTTCAGAAAGTTTGAATGAGAACATTCATCTCAGAAATGCTGGCATCAATGTGGAAATAGCATTACCAAATTATCCCGAGGTATTTTTTATATGCACATTGTTTAAACAGGGGACTAGAGGAAAAAAAGATTGAAGCTTACTGAGCAGGAAAAAATTAACATAGCAGCCTTGGACTCTTGATACCTACTAGGCAGAGGGAGTCTATGTGGCCAGCCCTGGTAAGAACCTGGGGCAATGAGTATCTATGAAACTTCCCTGAAGATAACATTTCACAGATGGTGTTACCATTTGATTTTGGAGGGAGTACACATAGCCTGTGTGACCCCATAGGGAAAGGATCTTCAGAAGCTTGTGCCTGGTTTCCTCTAGGCTTCGCCCTATGCACCTTTGCCCTGTGCTGATTTTGCTTCGTCCCTTTTTACTATAATCATGTGTTGACTCCTGTGAGTGTGTGTGAGTACTCCTAGTGAGTTACCAGACCTAAAGGGGTCCTTGGGGTCCCCCTACCCTCTTACCAAATAGGATTTGAAGTCAAAATGGCTAACAGAAAAATAAGAGAAATGGGAAAATCCTAACCTGCTAGCAAAGCTGGGCACAGGGTATAGAATTCTCGAGTATCAGAAAGCACTTATGAGACATAAACTTTTCCAAAAGAAATAAAATATTCAAAGATTGAGAGTACTACCGTGAATGACTGCAAAATAACACCACTAGATATTTGCACGGGATCTCTGGTTTCCCAGATCTTAACAGCCCTATGAGGTTGGAAGACCCCATGTCGTCGTCGTCATCCTCATCTCCACCATCTTGCAGAGTAAGGGGCTGACGTGCAGGCTTTCCCAAGGCCATCAGGCTTGCCAGAATTTGTATCAAGACAAAAATTCTACTGATTTTCTTGTTGCTTGTAAACCACTGAATTACATCATTTGGTCCCTTGTGTAGGTAAAATTGAAAATCAATGCAAGAAATTCAGTTTTTTAGTTTTTACAGATATTAGCCCATGACTGTAAGGTAGTTTTGTATTAAATCAGCTGGAATTGTGCATGGTCGCAGCATAAATCTTTGATTCTGTTCATTTACAGCATTTGCCTGTT
Source organism: Neogale vison (assembly GCF_020171115.1). Classification (NCBI taxonomy): domain Eukaryota; kingdom Metazoa; phylum Chordata; class Mammalia; order Carnivora; family Mustelidae; genus Neogale; species Neogale vison. The sequence goes on from NC_058093.1 coordinate 71,684,784, forward strand.
AGTTCCTCTGCTACTGCCTTTGTCTTAGACGTCCCACTGGATTCTGCACTGCTCCCCTTTCTAGCACCCTGGATGCTTCTATTCCTTTCATACACACTAAAACTAAACCTGGAATAGCTACAAGCTCTGTCCTAATGCAGCTGTACCCAGGCCACTAAAGGGCAAAAGAGGATTAGTTGTGACAAACTGACTATTTGCAAATTTATAGATACTCTTTGCCAGTCCTTCCCACCAAATGTCCTGGCTGACGTAGAGAACTTGGGAGCCGGATCCATGCAGACCTGGAAATCAAATCTCTAGCTGTGTGGCCCCAGGTGAGTCAGTTCACCTTTCTAAGCCTGAATTATTGGCAAAATAGTAATAACATCCATGATAAAGTATTAAAAGAAATAGTGTCGAAGCCACAGGAGGCCCAGCTGTAATTATGCAGCCGGACCAAAGTCATAAGCTAGCTAAGTTTCCCCTGGGCTTCGGGTACTTCTCCATTATAAGTGCTTCAGCTATCTGTTTACTCACCAAGGAAAGGGAAAGTTTTAGCCTCTTAAGACAGGAAGTACACAAAATGCTGAGAGCTCCAGGGTTGTGGCTGAGAAATATTTTAGGGTGAATTAAAGTTTTCCGTCAGAGAGGAAGTGAGAAGTAAGAGAACAGTTCACAGAAGAGCAAAGGGACTAGGGGCTCCCAGTGAGTTCTGTGCTCATGGAGGTAGCTGGGGCCAGCTGGGAAAGAGAAGCACGGAGGTTTAGACAAGCAGGAAGAAGTTGAAGAAGCATGATCTCGTAATCACCTTTTCTATTTTGGATTCATATAAACAATGACAAAATCTATAGATTCAAGTTGTAGCCTGAAGCCGAAAGAGAAGGCACCAATTTTGTGTCACATGTGACATTTCTTTACATCATGTATCAAATGCCACCATTTCTACATTGGAAATACAAGGGTGGGTTGTAAGTGTTTAATTAATTAGTTATACCATAGTAATAAAATTTAAAAACTCAATATAGTGCCCCCCCATCTGTTCCAAGACCCCAATGGATGCCTAAAACCATGGATAGTATCAAACCCTTTATAGACTCCTTTTCTGATACATACATAAGTATGATAAAAAAAATTTTTTTTTAAGATTTTATTTATTTCAGAGAGAGAGGGAGAGAAAGAGTGAGTGAGCAAGAGAACACAAGCAGGGGGAGCTGCAGAAGGAGAGGGACAAGCAGACTTTCCACTGGGCAGGGACCCCAATGTGGGGCTTGATCCCAGATTTGCAAATTAGGCAGAGTGAGAAATTAACAACAGCAACTAATAACAAAATAGAAGAATTATAAAAAAATACTATAATAAAAAATCACATGAATGTTGTCTCTCTCCTCCCTCAAAGTAATTTATTGTCCTCACCCATCTTGTGCTGATATGAGATGATAAAATGCTTACATGATGAGATGAAGTGAGGTGAACGACACAGGCATCGTGATGTGTTGTTAGGCTATTGCTGACATTCTGACGATACCTCATGTGGAGATCATCTGCGTCCAGACCACTATTGACTGTGAGTAACCGAAATCCTGGAAAGCAAAACCATGAGTAAGGGTACTACTCTATTCAAGTATAAAAACTTGAGCTTTATTTGGTTTCCAGCAGAGTGTCTAAAAGCCTCCAGGAATATCACAGTGCACTTTACCCCCTATTCAGAAATACACTCTTTGCTTCATTAACTGATATCGTAGATATTGTCCTAGAGTCTTGTTGTCATGGAACTATCTATCCTTAACTCAGTGTAGAGTCACCTAGCTTCTCTTGGCAACTCAAACAATTCACACAGCAGCCAGTAAGCAGCAGCTTTGAACCTCACTGACCACCAGGTGATAGTTGGGACAGTTGCAAAGCCACGACAGCAATTAGCCAGAATATGGCTGTAGTGATGATATCAAGAGCTTGGCCCTTGGAAAGTGAGCTTTTGTCACCCATGTCACGGTGTAATGGGGCATCTCTGCTGCCTGTGAGTGGAGGCTGCTCTGTTGCATGTGTCTGTCCTATCAGCTCTCCATCTGTATAGTATATAAAATGATACACATTTTATTTAAAATGCAGTTTTCTGGACCCCTCTCCCAAAAATTCTGATTTGGCAAATGAAAATTGAGCTCAGGAATCTGCTTTTATTTTTTATTTTATTTATTTTTTTTAGCGTAACAGTATTCATTGTTTTTGCACCACACCCAGTGCTCCATGCAATCCGTGCCCTCTCTAATACCCACCACCCGGTTCCCCCAACCTCCCACCCCCTGCCCCTTCAAAACCCTCAGATTGTTTTTCAGAGTCCATAGTCTCTCATGGTTCACCTCCCCTTCCAATTTCCCTCAACTCCCTTCTCCTCTCCATCTCCCCTTGTCCTTCATGCTATTTGTTATGCTCCACAAATAAGTGAAACCATATGATAATTAACTCTCTCTGCTTGACTTATTTCACTCAGCATAATCTCTTCCCGTCCTGTCCATGTTGCTACAAAAGTTGGGTATTCATCCTTTCTGATAGAGGCATAATACTCCATAGTGTATATGGGCCACATCTTCCTTATCCATTCGTCCGTTGAAGGGCATCTTGGTTCTTTCCACAGTTTGGCGACCATGGCCATTGCTGCTATAAACATTGGGGTACCGATGGCCCTTCTTTTCACGACATCTGTATCTTTGAAGTAAATACCCAGTAGCGCAATTGCAGGGTCATAGGGAAGCTCTATTTTTAATTTCTTAAGGAATCTCCACACTGTTCTCCAAAGTGGCCGCACCAACTTGCATTCCCACCAACAGTGTAGGAGGGTTCCCCTTTCTCCACATCCCCTCCAACACATGTTGTTTCCTGTCTTGTTAATTTTGGCCATTCTAACTGGTGTGAGGTGGTATCTCAATGTGGTTTTAATTTGAATCTCCCTGATGGCTAGTGATGATGAACATTTTTTCATGTGTCTGATAGCCATTTGTATGTCTTCATTGGAGAAGTGTCTGTTCATATTTTCTGCCCATTTTTTGATATGATTGTCTGTTTTGTGTGTGTTGAGTTTGAGGAGTTCTTTATAGATCCTGGATATCAACCTTTTGTCTGTACTGTCATTTGCAAATATCTTCTCCCATTGCGTGGGTTGCCTCTTTGTTTTGTTGACTGTTTCCTTTGCTGTGCAGAAGATTTTGATCTTGATGAAGTCCCAAAGGTTTATCTTCACTTTTGTTTCCTTTGCCTTTGGAGACATATCTTGAAAGAAGTTGCTGTGGGTGATATTGAAGAGGTTACTGCCTATGTTCTCCTCTAGGGTTCTGATGGATGTCTATACTGCCTAGAGCAATCTATACTTTTAATGCCATTCCAATCAAAATTCCACCAGTATTTTTCAAAGAGCTGGAGCAAATAATCCAAAAATGTGTAGGGAATCAGAAGAGACCCCAAATCGCTAAGGAAATGTTGAAAAACAAAAATAAAACTGGGGGCATCACTTTACCTGATTTCAAGCTTTACTACAAAGCTGTAATCACCACGACAGCATGGTACTGGCATAAAAACAGACACATAGACCAGTGGAACAGAGTAGAGAGCCCAGATATGGACCCTCAACTCTATGGTCAAATAATCTTCGACAAAACAGGAAAAAATATATAGTGGAAAAAAGACAGTCTGTTCAATAAATGGTGCTGGGAAAACTGGACAGCTATATGTAGAAGAATGAAACTTAACCATTCTCTTACACCGTACACAAAGATAAACTCAAAATGAATAAAAGACCTCAATGTGAGACAGGAATCCATCAGGAATCTGCTTTTTAAACAAGCATACCAAAGGGTTCCGGTGCAGGTGATCCTGGGATGACCTTTTAAAAACTACATTATGAGGGATTATGGACATTGGGGAGGGCATGTGATATGGTGAGTGCTGTGAAGTGTGTAAACCTGGCGATTCCCAGACCTGTACCCCTGGGGATAAAAATATATTATATGTTTATAAAAAAATTTAAAAAATAAAAATAAAACTACATTATGTCCCTTCCTTTTGCCTGCAATCCTGAATACACAATTTTAAATTCTACTGTGAGAAATTAATGAGTTTTCATCCCGAGGGAAGAAATAAAATAAGCAAAAGCCCTTAATACTATAATGCTTGCAAGGAGTTTCTCTTTTCTTGACTTCTCAGATACTGTTGGGGGCTTAGCTAAGGGTTCATGCATAGGACATGGCCAGATGATGAACTCTACAGAGGAAACGTGGTTCACAAGTATAAAAGTTGGATGCATTCAGGAGTATTCTGGAAGAGTTGAAAAGTACGTGATGTTGAAGGTGATTGGATGTATCTTGTTACAATGATAAGTTTCATCTGTGCCTTACACACTTGGAAGGGGTGTAAAGGACAGCAAGTCAGGCTCTTCCCCTAACTCCCAACTTCCTAGACTTGAAGATTCCTCAAGCCTGTGATGAAGGCCCATCTAGTAACTTCCAGTTCCAGAAGCACTTATTCCCCACTGTCTTCATTCTGTGGTAGACATCTGTACCTATATGTTTACTGCTCAATAAACATGCATACACTCATGCTAAAATATGCGTGAGGATGATCATTTGTGTGCAATCCAATGAACCAGAAAAATGGGCATCTGCATGTATTCCATCTTTAACCAGTTAGCTTCCTAGTACCTCTAGTTGCTGCAACCTTGTCTTCAAGCACTCCATGACGATTTCCTTCACTGATGGAGACCTAAGACTTATAGATGCCTACTTCTTTTCCTGATAAGGTATACATACTCTGTTTCATGGCCTGTGCTGGGTTCTATATATTTAACACAATGAGTAAGACATAACCCCTGTCCTTGAGAAACTCACAGTCTAGTGAGCAAGACAGATATATATGATTACTGACAATAAAATTTGACAATAACATCATGGTATAATGGAAGCACAAGGAGAAGAAGGTTGAATGGATGAGGGGAGGAAATCCTGGATCATGGGGAGGCTTTAGAGAGAAGGTAAGAAGGTAATATTTGAGCAGGCTTTTTTTTTTTTTTAAAGATTTTATTTATTTATTTGTCAGAGAGAGTGAGCACAGGCAGACAGAGTGGCAGGCAGAGGCAGAGGGAGAAGCAGGCTCCCCACTGAGCAAGGAGCCCTATGCAGGACTCGATCCCAGGACACCAGGATCATGACCTGAGCCGAAGGCAGCTGCTTAACCAACTGAGCCACCCAGGCGTCCCTTGAGCAGGTTTTTTTTTTAAAGATTTTATTTACTTATTTATTTATTTTCTCAATTTATTTATTTTCAGAAAAACATTATTCATTATTTTTTCACCACACCCAGTGCTCCATGCAAGCCGTGCCCTCTATAATACCCACCACCTGGTACCCCAACCTCCCACCCCCCCGCCACTTCAAACCCCTCAGATTGTTTTTCAGAGTCCATAGTCTCTCATGGTTCACCTCCCCTTCCAATTTACCCAAATTCCCTACTCCTCTCTAACGCCCCTTGTCCTCCATGCTATTGGTTATGCTCCACAAATAAGTGAAACCATATGATAATTGACTCTCTCTGCTTGACTTATTTCACTCAGCATAATCTCTTCCAGTCCCGTCCATGTTGCTACAAAAGTTGGGTATTCGTCCTTTCTGATGGAGGCATAATACTCCATAGTGTATATGGACCACATCTTCCTTATCCATTCGTCCGTTGAAGGGCATCTTGGTTCTTTGAGCAGGTTTTTGAAGTGGGAGCTAGAGGTGTGATGAGAAGAAGACATCGCAGGCACAGCAGAGACCATGAATGAAGACTCAGGGTTGTGAATAACTATTGTGTCTAGAGCAAAAGGAGAGTAGGGCAGTGAGGGTGGCAGCAATTATGGCCAGGGAAACAGAACAAGATCTGATTGGGAAGGGTCCTGCTGGCGAGTTTGAGTCGTCTCCTACTGGAAGTAAGCAGGGGGAAATTTAATCCAGAAATACAACTTGTTGACATTATGTAGGAGGGATGGGAGAAGAATGCAAACTGGAAGAGTAACTGAAGAAATTTGCAAATCTCTAGGTTAGGGAGAGTGAGAGTCTGACCCGAAGCTGAGGCAGCAGTGATGAAGACAATGGCACACATTTGAGAATACTGCACAGGCCAAGTCCACAGTCCTTGCTAATGCGTGGGCTATACAGACAAAGAGCATGACCTTGGACAAGGGTGGATGGGATAACCCGATCAGGATGCCAAATACTGTGTGTGGCTTATAGATCAGGGAGTAGTCTTGATGAAAAACATAACAATTTGTACAGCTATGATCCAGAAACATCCTGCCCCTACCGGTTTAGGATTGCTAGACAAAATACAGAATGTCCAGTTGAATGTAAATTTCCACGAAACAGGGGCACCTGGGTGGCTCAGTGGGTTAAAGCCACTGCTTTTGGCTCAGGTCATGATCCCAGGGTCCTGGGATCGAGCCCCGCATCAGGCTTTCTGTTCAGCAGAGAGCCTGCTTCCTCCTCCTCCCTCTCTCTCTCTCTCTCTCTCTCTGCCTCTCTGCCTACTTGTGATCTCTGTCTGTCAAAATAAATAAAAGCCTCTTTGGAGAACAGTGTGGAGATTCCTCAAGAAATTAAAAACAGAACTTCCCTATGACCCTGCAATTACACTACTGGGTATTTACCCCAAAGATACAGATATAGTGAAAAGAAGGGTCATCTGTACCCCAATGTTTATAGCAGCAATGACCACAGTCACTAAACTGTGGAAAGAACCAAGATGCCCTTCAATGGATGAATGGATAAGGAAGATGTGGTCCATATACGCTATGGAGTATTGTGCCTCCATCAGAAAGGACGAATGCCCAACTTTTGTAGCAACATGGACAGGACTGGAAGAGATTATGCTGAGTGAAATAAGTCAAGCAGAGAGAGTTAATTATCATATGGTTTCACTTATTTGTGGAGCATAACAAATAGCATGAAGGACATGGGGAGATGAAGAGGAGAAGGGAGTTGAGGGAAATTGGAAGGGGAGGTGAACCATGAGACACTATGGACTCTGAAAAACAACCTGAGGGTTTTGAAGGAACAGGGGGTGGGAGGTTGGGGGAACCGGGTGGTGGGTATTAGAGAGGGCATGGATTGCATGGAGCACTGGGTGTGGTGCAAAAATAATGAATACTGTTATACTGAAAATAAATAAAAAGTAAATAAATCTTTTTAAAAAAACTTTAAAAAAATTATAAAAAAAATTTCCATGAAACAGCAAAAATGAATTTTTGCATAAGTATGCACCAAATATTGCATGGGTCATACTAGTACTAAAAGCAATGTTGTTTATCTGAACATAAAATTTAACTAATAAACCTGTTATCCTTTTTGCCTTTTCCCCCTCTCCAGATCTGGCAACCCTACACTTGTTTGAGTGACATTATAACAACTCATCTCTCAATGCACTAGGATAGATAACTTACCTACCCATGAAAGGGTAAGAACACAAATTATTCCCAACATGGAGATCATTTCCTATAATTTCTGTAACTTGTCTGTGCTCTGCCTTCCCTCTGTTGATTGATCATTCCTCCATCATCACTCTGTTCACCAACCAGTTCAATGGGACTTGCTACTGAATGACTCTCATCTATGGCTGCCAAGCCCCACAGGGCACTTACTTTGCTGTTGCTGCCATCTGGAATCTCTCACCATCGAATCATCCTCCATGTCTCGCATGTTTGCATTTTCTACGGTCAAATAGTGAAAAACCTTCCATACTATTTTATCTATTGTTTTATGAGGAAATAAGGTCTTTCCAGTAGGTATGTGGGCCCTTATGATGCCCCCCCCCCAGATTTATAACACCATCCAGGGAGTCAACTCAGTCTTCCAAAGAACTTCCAGGACATTCAAGGATAATCTCACCTTGAGAGGCCCTCTTGCTCAAGCTGGCCATCACCCCAGACGTGCCTGTTCTGATTGAGCCACTCTACAGCTCAGTCAGTATTTATTGCCATTACTATGGTTTCATTCCAGCTCCCACTTTCTTATTCATTTTCATGCGGACCCTCCTTAAAGTAGCTCTTCCCTGGATTCTCTTCTAAATCAGTTACAACATCCGTGCTCGCTCCTTGATTCATGAGTTGAGGAAAATCTTGAACATGTATTTATTGTATAACTGTGGGAGAATCCCAATGTAACCTTTTTTGAGAACTGATTTTAAACAGGGCCAAGCAACGATTCCTCTGCAATTAAGGGCCGCACAAGTTGTTTATGCTGTAGCTACAACCAACGTCTGCAAAGACCGTCTCAGAATTTCTAGTCTGCAGTGTATTTTCCCCATTGCTTTTATCTGACACTGGTTAATCAGAGGTTTTTGTACAGATGTGGAGAGTTAATAAAGAGTGGTTATTAACTGCTCTGGCAAGTTAATAACTTCTAAATTGGAGGGACATTATATGATAATCTGAACAAATTAATCACTTAAAAAGCAATAGCACCTTCGTCCTTTTCCAGTTTGCAAAAACCTGAGTAATGAAAACACTACATTTAGGTAACACAAGCAGGAATCTAGAACAGAAACACAGCAACGCGGTACCTGTCCCACTTCTCAAGCCTGTCCTGAGAAACCTCGTCTGCCTCTCTCTCTCTCCTCTGGTTTGGTCATCCAACCAGCTACTTGTCTCCACTCAGCTGCTCTGTCTGCGTTTACTGAGGACCCATTTCATGGTCCTGAGAATGCAAAAATGGCTGGACACAGCCCCACCAACAAACTATTCCAATGAGGGTGGCAAGGATGACAGCCTGGGACAGAGAGCCCAGGAAGGACAGGTCACTTGCCTTCACTTGTGGGTCACAAGGGCACTTAAACTGAGACCTGAGAGATGCAAAGCAGCTAACCAGGTGAAGGAGTAGGAATTTGAGGTTGTCAGGGAATTGGACTTGGCAAAGACTGGAGGGTGACAGAGAGAGAATGCCGTCTGGAACATGGACGGATAAATGATAGCGTGAACGATGCTAAGAGCCCGGCTGCCACTTGCCCTTTCAAACCCAGAGAGGAAAATAAATCAAACAGTAACATCCAGCATTTCTTGAAGGCTTACAAGGTTCCAGGGTTTATACTGAGCATTTTACAAATATTACTGTGTTAAGTCCTCACCAAATTTCTGAAGTTTTCCTCTCCATACTGTGTCTTAATTACAAAACGAATATATGCTTGTTGTCACATGTTAAACTATCTCAAAACCCTAACTCCTAGTAAAAGTGACAATTTGGCTTACATTCTTTCAGATATGTTTTAGTGCTCACCCAGGAAATATAAACATACAACACATCGGTGTTTGTATGAAGATGGGTTTGTACTCTCACACTCTTTTGGCAATGGCTTCCTAAGATAATAGTCTACTGCTTTCTTTCCATGCCCACAGTGCTCTTGCAAACATGGTGAACGTTCCTCAGACCCACTGGACTTTCAGGAAGAAGTGTGGCAAGCACCAACCCCACAAAAGGACACAGCCCAAGAAAGGCAAAGATTCTCTTTATGCCCAGGGAAAGCAGTGTTATGAATGGAAGAAGACTGGCCATGGTGGGCAGACTGAGCTGATGTCATGGAAAAAGGCTGAAACCACAACGAATATTGTGTTGAGGCCTGAATGTGTTGAGCCCAACTGCAGGTCCAAGGGAACGCTGTTCTTAAGAGATGTAAGGAGACTGAACTGGGAAGAAATAAGAAGAGAAAGGGCCAAGGTATCCAGTTCTAAGCTTCATATTTTGTTACCTAATGAAGACAATAAAATCTTGGGGTTATGTTCAAAATCAAAATAATATACATGGACATCTTTCCAGGTTAATATACATAGATCTAAATCAATCTTTTAAGCATACACATCACAGTTAACAGAAAGAATGTACCAGGATTTATTCAACTATTTCTCTACTAATAGACGTTCAAGGGCTTTGCCCCCACTACAAACAATACTGAAATAAACAAGTTTGTGAATATATCCTTAGATACTGATGCTTTCACTTTTGTAGCATAGATTCCCCCAAAGTGGGTATGTACATTGAAAACTTTAGAGATACTGTAATACTACATTGTTAATGTTCTTTACAACCCATTCATTTTTATATCTCTGTGGTTCATATCCAGGTGCCCCCTTCGTGGCTTTGGTGTGGGGGTATAGCTCAGTGGTAGAGCATTTGACTGCATTTTTATACCTCTGCACAGTTATAGAAAATAAATTGTTTCTCCCCGCAACTCCTTGAGCTTTGTGCAGAATGATGAGGTCCTCAGGTCTCTTTTATGATCAACCTGGAGGCTTTAGACTAAATATTACATACTTGGACAATGAGACTAAAAAATATATTGAATGATAAAACATCTCTTTATACCCACATCCCTTCATTTACTGCTGAGGGACTCCTTGCTCACTGCTGGGCTTGAGCAGGTGCTTGGTTGTCAGGCTGCCAGATTCGAGGTGGAGAAGTCATCAAATTATGAATGAATGCCTGTCATCACGGTCACATGACATGCCCCTCCTGACTGAGCTACTCTGCCATCGAGTCAAAATTTATGGCTGTAACTATGACTTCATTTTTAGAAATATAAGAAGATATATTCTTAGAACTATTTGCTACATAATATAATTTTTAAAGATTTATTTGCATTATTTCTAACTAGGTTTGGAGAATATGGCAAAAAACTGCACTTCAGAAGAGACAAAGAGCAGAAAGATCTTAAGTCCAAAGCTATAACATAAACCTTATTCTAAAACTCAGCAATCTGTTATCTTTTCTTTTTTCTTTTTTCTTTTTTCTTTTTTTTTGACATAATAGCACTGGCCTTTAACTAGTGGATAGGGAAGAACCTAAAGGCTCTGCTTTTCAAATATTTAGCAGCATGGCTATGAGCCTGCTTAAAGTTCCCTTTGTCCTTAGTAACTTAGTAACTTTGTCCTTACTAACTTAGTAACTCAGGCAGCATCATAAGCTTGTGCAAAAGTACTCTTTGTTGGGGGAGGAGGGTGTCACTCTATTCTGCTTCCTTGCTTCTTTCAAAGCCTCTGGTGCTCAGGGTTGGGGGCTCCACTGGCCTTTATGAGTCTTGTTCAGAGAGAGTCTACCTATTCCCCAAGGTGCCAGATATGTGCCTTTCCAGTCCCTGGCACTGGGGAACATCTGGCCTCACCTACAGCCTGCACCATGGCTACACTTTACTGCGGAAGCTCGGGAGCCAAGAAGGAGGCATTTAGAAAAGGAGGAGGAGGAGGAGAAGAGAATGGAGAATGTGGAGGCATTTTCTAGAATCCATTCTAGTGGAGGTAGATGCAATTTTCAGAGGCAATTTGGCAGTTCTGGTGCAATCATTAAGCACCAAAATAAGTGGTGTTGCCAGTACCTGGTGTAGTATCTATGGCCAAAGCAGAAGCAGAAGGGTCCACTTCTACTGTGTGATTTCAGTCACCATCCCTGGCTATAGACAGAGCCTCCAGGTTGGGTTCACAAGCCCTCCTGAAGACTCTATGTGCTACTGAATATCCTTTAAAGAATTCCTTTTCTCCTTACATTAATCAGGACTGGAATCTGTTGTCTGCAACTAAGAAGCCCTTTAATGACACCTCAAAATGATTATGGTAAATCTTCATGATTTTCAAGTATTTAATAAGCTAAAGATTTAGATTCATCATTTGAAAAATCATCAGAACTCCACATCATCTCCAGTTTGACCCCGATATTACATTATCTTTTGGAGTAATTGAGTCACGAGTCCCCTCAGGATTACTGCTATATTCCTCCAAGTGCTCCTAGTTCCACGCCCCATGCTCTCCTCTTTTCCACTTCCCTCCATGTCTCACCAAAACTCCGGGACTTCAAACATCAGCAAACAAGATAGAGAGATATAAGTGGGGTTGGGGTCTGGAGGGATCTGGAGCACTAAGACCACCACTTCTTCCACAGAAGCATAAAGCCATCTGTAGAGTAATCAATACTCTCCCAGGGATCACCCACATTCCAGTTAGACAAATCTGTACTTAAATTACTAAAAAAAGCACGTATGTTGTTGGGGCTAGTACTATCTGGCTTACAAAGCTTGGCGGACCTACATTCCACCAGGACAGTCCAAGCCCCAACCCTTGGGCCTCATCATGGCCCCCACCTGTGTTCCTTTTGAGGAACCCCTCGTGTTTTCCCCCTCTATATCCTGGCCCTCAAAACCCACCCACTTACTCAACAGTGAAGTTCTAGTCATCTTTTCTATTCCATGAAGTCAATACCTCCTCTGGGTATTCTTCCCCAGTCCCTCGCCCAACTCCTGACTCTGACCTCTATTCTTGGGGTTATTAGATTGTGTTGTCATTATGTCTTCAGGTCAGGCTCTCCCGGCACTGCCAAGTTCCTGGAGAGCAGGGCTGTCTCAGTGAAGACTGCAGCTCTTTGGGACACAGCAAATAGCCCTCAGTAGACATTTCTTAAATGCTTACAGGCATAAGAGTTTCTCCAAAGTGACAGAGGGGATGTCCAAAGATCCCAGTCCTACAGACTCATGCTTTGTTTTCAAACTCCCCCAGATAACACTTTTGGGTGAATACTAGTTTGCTGAAGCCCTGTGTTAAGAGAGAAGCCTCCACGCAGCTCTCGTATGACCTGTCCTAGGAAGGTAAAGCCATTTCTTCTGGCTCAGCATGCTTAACAGCTATAGCCACGTAAGGCTCAGCTTGGGAGTCGAGCCTGTCTGGGCTCACACCCCAGTTCAGCTGCGTATGAGCTAGCTGTGTGATCTTGGACAAGTTACTGAACTTTTCTGTGCCTCCATTTCCTCATCTGTAAAATGGGTATGATAACAGGACCTGTTTCCTGGAGCTCTAGTGAGGACCAATTCTATTATTATATAAAATGTTTAGAGCAATGTCTGACATATAATGCTTCACTTAATGTTAGCTATTATGATCATTATTAAATCTGAAATCATTTAATGTCCTTGAACATTATTCAAATTCATATATATGCAAATTCCACTAATGTATGCTCAATGATGCCAACATTAATCATATCAGAATTTGCCCCATAAGCATATTTTGAGCACAGGCTAGCATGCCCGTAGGCAGAGGATTCAACAGTCACCCTTTCACAGACTAGCTATGGGAATGTTTTTTAGTGAACTTTGCCCTGGCAGTTAATAAATGATAAGAAAGTTCATTCAATGCGATTTTAAAGGCATCTAAATTGCCCCAAGTTTAGACTACCTGAAGCTGGTGTGGCAGAGCTCGAGGGCATGGAATCCATGACCCCTGCTAGTTAGTATGAAGGGGAGGGAGTGGAGGGAAGAGGAGACACACGTGAACAGAGAATGCAGAATGCGAGAGAGAGCAGTGCTCTGACATGCCAAAGAGTTCTCTCGGGAAAAACCTACGAGCTGGTGAAACATGAGTTTTAGGAAGAGTTGTCGGTCTGTTTTTCACCCATTCTATTTTCTGCATATAGAATTCCTTCTGCGTTACTCAGTCATTATGACTATTTAGGATTATTACCACAGCTTACTAACAAGCCAAGCTGACTGCAAAGCATCTCAGAGGAACTCATTTTTCTATCTGAACGGAAGTATCTTTCTGTTTCATTTCAAAGACATATTTTTTCCCTTTACCGTGGCATTAAGCAGCCCTCAACTCAGGACCAAATGTGTTTCCAGCAAATCATAAGGTGGTTTTCCAGCCCCGCATTTGCCAAGCTCTCTCTCTACATTCATTGGGGGAAACTCTCTTTAAAACAGGTCCCATTTCCTTTTGCATTACTTGTATCTGGATCTAGTTTCAATCAGCCAACTTGCTGCCAAAAATATTAACTCAGTTCTAACTCCACTGTTAGAATAAAATCAAGCACGTTTTTACTCCAAATAATGTGTTAAAATAAATTTAGCATGTAACTATCTTTGGCTCCACAATTCTTTCGGGGAGAGTTTCAAGAGGGACAACAAAATTAGATGGTTGTAACATTCCAGATTACATAGCTGTTACAGACTGAACTGTGTTCTCCCCGAAATTCATATGGGAAAGTCCTAATCCCCAGCACCCCAGAATGTAACTACGGGGAGATAAGGCTTTTAAAGAAGTGATTAAGTTAAAATGAGTTCTCTGGGGCAGGACCCAAATCCGATTGGTGTACTGTCTTTAGAAGGGGCGCCTGGGTGGCTCAGTGGGTTAAGCCTCTGCCTTCGGCTCGGGTCGTGATCTCAGGGTCCTGAGATCGAGTCCCGCGTCGGGCTCTCTGCTCAGCGGGGAGCCTGCTTCCTCCTCTCTCTCTGCCTACTTGTGATCTCTCTCTGTCAAATAAATAAATAAAATCTTTAAAAAAAAAAAAAAAAAAAAGGAGACATCAAGACTGAGAGATGCCAGGGACGTGTGAGCAGAGGGACAACTGTGAGGAGGCAGCAAGCCCCACAGCCATCTGCAAACCAGGGAGAGAGTTCTTAGAGGAAACTAAACCTTTCAGCACCTTGAACTTGGACTTCCAGCCTCCAGAGTTGTGAAACAATAAATTTCTGTGGTTTAAGCCACCCAGTCTGTGGTATTTTGTTCTGGCAGCCCTAGCAGACTAACACTAAGAATTCAGGTGTAGCAATTCATCCTCTATGACGTGACAAATCACATTCCTCACTTCTCTGTCATATCAACAATATAATCATAAGGAATCATTGCCAAGTCCTCCTCTTTGGCCCCCCTCCCCTTGTCCCTTCTGCCCGGTGCCCTCAGTCTGCATGGGAGCAGGCCTCTAGAGGTCCTCCTGCTGGTGTTCTCAAATATCTGCCTAATGCCCCAGAATCACTGGAAGGCTTGGGAAAGCAGACTGCTGGGACCCCTCCCCGATATCCTTTTTTTTTTTTTCAATTTATTTATTTTCAGAAAAACAGTATTCATTATTTTTTCACCACACCCCAGTGCTCCATGCAATCCGTGCCCTCTATAATACCCACCACCTGGTACCCCAACCTCTCACCTGCCCCGCCACTTCAAACCACTCAGATTGTTTTTCAGAGTCCATAGTCTCTCATGATTCAACTCCCCTTCCAATTTACCCCAACTCCCTTCTCCTCTCTAACACCCCTTGTCCTCCATGATATTTGTTATGCTCCACAAATAAGTGAAACCATATGATAATTGACTCTCTCTGCTTGACTTATTTCACTCAGCATAATCTCTTCCAGTCCCGTCCATGTTGCTACAGAAGTTGGGTATTCATCCTTTCTGATGGAGGCATAATACTCCATAGTGTATATGGACCACATCTTCCTTATCCATTCGTCCGTTGAAGGGCATCTTGGTTCTTTCCAGAGTTTGGCGACCGTGGCAAAGACAGTCTCTTCAATAAATGGTGCTGGGAAAACTGGACAGCTACATGTAGAAGAATGAAACTCGACCATTCTCTTACACCGTACACAAAGATAAACTCAAAATGGATAAAAGACCTCAACGTGAGACAGGAATCCATCAGAATCCTAGAGGAGAACATAGGCAGTAATCTCTTCAATATCAGCCACAGCAACTTCTTTCAAGATATGTCTCCAAAGGCAAAGGAAACAAAAGTGAAAATAAACTTTTGGGACTTCATCAAGATCAAAAGCTTCTGCACAGCAAAGGAAACAATCAAAAAAACAAAGAGGCAACCCATGGAATGGGAGAAGATATTTGCAAATGACAGTACAGACAAAAGGTTGATATCCAGGATCTCTAATGAACTCCTCAAACTCAACACACATGAAACAGGCAAACATATCAAAAAACGGGCAGAAGATATAACAGACACTTCTCCAATCAAGACATACAAATGGCTATCAGACACATGAAAAAATGTTCATCATCATTAGCCCTCAGGGAGATTCAAATTAAAACCACATTGAGATATCACCTTACACCAATTAGAATGGCCAAAATTAACAAAACAGGAAACAACATGTGTTGGAGAGGATGTGGAGAAAGGGGAACCCTCTTACACTGTTGGTGGGAATGCAAATTGGTGCAGCCTCTTTGGAGAACAGAGTGGAGATTCCTTAAGAAATTAAAAATAGAGCTTCCCTATGACCCTGCAATTGCACTCCTGGGTATTTATCCCAAGGATACAGATGTAGTGAAAAAAAGGGCCATCTCTACCCCAATGTTTATAGCAGCAATGGCCATGGTCGCCAAACTGTGGAAAGAACCAAGATGCCCTTCAATGGACAAATGGATAAGGAAGATGTGGTCCTCCCAGATATTCTAATCTAGTAGAGGCGAGATGGGGCCCAAGAATTTGCATGTCTAAGAAGTTGCGACTGATGCCGAAGCTTTGAGAACCACTGCGCTGGCGGTCTCCCCACCTCAGCTGTACCTGCAGTCACACCAGTGTCATATATCTGGAGAACCCTGCGTGGACATGGCAGGCTAAGCATAGAAATTAATTTATGTTAATGTAAAGAAATATATTACCTCTGCCAGGGTATTTGATTTTATATGGTCGTTTAGAGAGAGAGTATTAATGATGGCTGCAAATATCCTACTATAAGTCATAAGCAGGCTGAATTATTTAGGGCAGGCTAATTGCTATTACAAGGAACCCCAGACCTCAGTGGCTTAACATAATAAGAGTTTATGTTTCACTCACAGTCCAGTGCTGGTTGGACTGTGAGACGGTTACTCTGCTCCACACAGTCATGCAGAGGCCCAGGTTTCCCCTCCTCAACAGCCCTGGAGTCCTTCACTGGTCCTCTATCTGGCAACAGATGAGGAAAGAGAGGAGGGTTTGTGGGAGATTCTTAGAGGCCAGGCTTTTCAACCACATGCCACGTTCCCATCATTTCCATTCATGTTCTGCTGGCCAGAACTCAGTTCCATGCTCACCTAACTCTAAGGGAGACTGGGGAATATAGTCTAGTTGAAAGGAAAAGGGAAAGAGGTTGATGAACCACTGGCCCATCCCTGCCACGTGAAACCACCATAAGCCCTGAAATCATGAAACCATGGTGATATCAAGAGGCCAACCCTGAAGACTTAGGTCATTTGGCATTATTGGCGGGGAGCCGTGCCATCGTGCTGATCGTCCTTGCTCCCTTCTGCCTGGCCATAAAAACAAAGTACGTGGGTGTCCCTGCCATCTCGGGTAAATCAAATGATACTCACGCTGGATAGAAATGGCCAAAGTTCATGTGTCCAAACCAGTTGAGCTGGAAGCAAGCGTTTGCAGGAGAAGAAGATAAGGCAGAGGAGGAGATACCTTTTGCCAAGAACAGAGCTACATAGTATACGTAAATTGATGACCCCATAGAGTATGTATTATTATTTCAATTTTACAAATGAACAAAGAAAGGCTCAGGGGAGGTAGGGATTAACCCAGTAAGGCTCAGTGGGGTCAGGATTTGAACCAAGGACTATCTGACTACAAAGTCCGGTCTGTTTTGCTCCTTTACTATATTGTCTCAACTTTGGCAATACAAGTTGATCAACTTTTAATTGATTAACTTGAATCAACTAAATTTATCACAGATTATTTGTCCCCAGAAACCTATCAATGGCTCCCCTTAATTCCTAAGGCACTAACCTTGGAAAGAGAGTATCCCACTTTCATTAGCAGGTCCTTCACACCTTGTACTCTCTGAGCCTTGGTGACCACAGCCAGAAACTGGGAATCATGTCACTGCCTTGTGAGGGCACCCAAAGCATGTAGGAGCACCTGGGACCTTCTCACTTCTCTGCAGGTGCCAGTTTCTGCCTGATATTCTCATGTGATGTTGGAAGAAAGTGGCTGCTATGAGCCAGCATGGACAAGGGGAAGGGGCTAGGTGAGGAAGAGTAGTAGTATCCTTGGACCTGTTCTGAGCTAATGCTAAGCACATCGTGCACCTGTGCTCACTGAGGAAATGTCAGGGGGCAGAGGTGGCCGGGAGGTGATGATAAAAATGAAGACAAATATAACACACAGACAAGGTTTTATTGCATCTTACCTGGGAATGCAAGATACATTCTGAGTTTTATCCTGGTTTACCTAATCCTGCTTAATAACCAGTACAGGCCAGGACCACACCAAGGACAAGGCTTGACCTAGGATAATAACTGCTTGATCCTTCCTCTTCCTTTTCTTGGACTCTGGCAGTCCACACTCAGGGCCCACCTGGCCCATTCCAGCCCCTCACCCAGCCTTCCCAGCACTGCTCAGGAACTTGCCTCCACCGGCTTCCCTGGGTTCATGTCCTCCCTTAGACTATGACTTGAGGCTCATAGGGCAGCCTGGGGCTCTCCCTCTCCATTGGCAGGTGTCCTTGGAACTTGGATCTTCTCATGGCACTCAATAATCCTGTCCATTGTCCCTAATGGGTGACTCCAAGTCAGTCACTTCCTCTCCCTTAGCTTCAATGTCCTCATTTGTTGGAGGAGAGTAGGAATACCGACCTCACGGGGTTCTCATGAGGGGGCGAGCAACCTAGCCCAGTGTCTAGCACACGGTGAGTACACATCCAGTGATAGGACCCTTTCCTTCCTCCTCCCTGCCTGCTTGCAGATTTCTCATGCAAAAAGTTCACCCTGATTCACCCTCGTGCCACCAGTGGCTCTCTGCAGAGGGGCTGTCCAATAAGCATAGAACAAAAGAATGAATATACTCAATAGCATAGAGTCATTAACTGAACATGAGTGAACAGACGAACTGCTCTGTGTGTTCTTGAATGTCTCTCTCTCTCTCGTCTTTCTTCTCAAAAGATGATTAAGAGGACATGGGCTCTCAAGTTGTTCAGAGAGAAAAATTAAATGAGTCAGAATTGCTCACTAATTTTCCGAGGCTCATCCAAGCTTGGGTTGGCCCCCTGGGAGCCATTCCCCATGGCCCTGAGGGAGGCAATGGCAGCTGCTATGCCAGCCTGCCACTCCTCTGTCTGTGTTCTATATTCTGTGATGCAGGGGCTGGCTGCAGGCCCCTCTGGAAAGGGGGCTGGCCTCTGGCTCCAAATGTGGCTGTGTGGATGCTGGTGGCAGTCACCACAAAGAATGGCCAGAGTGGGGCTCTCTGACCCAGCAAAGCCAAACATTTTGAATTTCCATAGGCAGCCCCAGTCTTGAGCTTGGGGCCTCCCTCCCTGCATAAGGAGACTCACGCTTGTAGCCAATGGGTCTGACTTTTGGCTCAGAATGTAAGGTACCCACAACCTCTTTCCTGTAGCATGAAGTAGGACCAAATATGATTTAATCCCATCTGGATTTCCTAGGAAATCTCAAACCAGGAAGCCACTGGAGATGCTCAGGAGGCCCCCTGCCCAGTGCTGCAGAGCTCACTCCAAAGTAGCTACAAGGTTTGGAGGGAGCTTCAGAAGTGCTGAGAGAGAGAGAGAGAGAACATGAGGAAGGTCTAGAACTCACACCAAGAGCTGTCAGAGCTGGAGACATCTGGGATTGTAGTAGTCATGAGACTAATAAGTAAAGTGTACTGAGTACCCAATAAATACAGGCAAGGCTTTGCCTGCATTATCTCTTTTGAGTTTCCCAACTACCTTATGAGGCAGACCCAGCCATTTCAGAATCAAGGAAACTGAGGCACAGAGAGACAGTCATTTGTCCAAGGTCTCCTAGCTGGCAATCATCAGAGTTTGAACTATTAATTTATACTGCCTTCCATATTATTTTACTTGACATTGCCTTTTTATTCTACTTCAAGTCTTCTCCTATCTTAGAGTACACTACAATCACCTTGAGGCCATGTTAAGACACAGTTATCTGGGCCAATCCCTAGACATTCCGAATCCTTGGGCCCAAAGTGGGGCCCACGGTTTTTCAGTTCTTAAACTGGTGAGGCTAACCTCACAAGGCTGCTGGTCCTAGGATCCCACTCTGAAAAGCAAGGTCTAGAGCAAACTTCCACCTGGCGGATCTCAACCACAATATCCCAGGAAATAGAAAATCAAATCAAGATTAAACCTTCCCAGGAAAACCAAATGAATTTGTATTGATGTCAACCTTCAATTCCATGGAATGGGAAATATCTTCTTTACTAGAGTGGTCACTACTCAATTATTCTCAGGACTTCTGTCCTCATCACCTCAACTTTGACCTGACCAAGTTAAAAAATAGGAAAACAGTTTAATATGGAGTTCAAGTACCTCTAGAACCCCATTTTAGTTTCCTGTCTTCCTGTTTGGTTGGCTGGGGTGATTTTAGCATCCCTTTCACCCAAGGTCAGAATGAACCTGGATGCCACAGGTGGACTGGAAGTTATAACAGAAAAGCATTCCTGAAAGCTCAGAGAACTGGATCTAATAGCATCACCTCCAGCTGGCTGACCATGGACAAGTCAATTCATCTTTCTGGCTGACACTGGATGGGCCATCAGTTCCCCTCTTGCTCTAGCTTTCTTTTTCCAGTCTAAAGCCATGGGGGGCCATGGGCTAATCTTGGTGGCTGGAACCTGGAGACTGACATTAGATGGGACCTACTGACAATGGACACTGAGCTCACTCCATGTCTCCCAACCACCTCTGGAATCCCAACTTGGTCCCCCACCTCAAGGGTTTGAACTCTTGCTTTTTTCTCTGAATGCTGGCATGGCTTCACCTCCAGGTTTCAGCAACCCAGGTGGTACTGCTGCCAAGAGGCTCCAGCTCCTGGCCACAGCTCCCTTAGCACCAGCATCTTCCCTGGGGAGTCTCCAGATTCCTGGGAAAAGGATGAAAGTAGTCTTTTCAATAGTGAATGAAACTCAAGTTAGAACTCAGAGCTCTGTTTCCTCTCCTGCCATCTTTCCATTACTTCCTGTGACCCCTGGGAAGGACAAATAGGCCATTGCATGCTTTAGTAGAACATGTTGTGGTTGAAGAATTTTGCAATAGTGAGACAGGGGTTGCCACAACTTAGCTGGTTTTCTTTTATTGGGAAGTAAATGAATAAATACAACAGGATGAGCAAGTATATCATCGTAACAATGACATTTTAGCTAATCTTCCTGTAATTATGACCTCTGTTTTAACTAGCTAATAGACAAATGGCTTGAACTACATAAGAGCACCCGAGTGGCTCAGTCAGTTGAGAGTCTGACTCTTGGTTTCAGCTCAGGTCATGATCTCATGGGGTATGGGATCAAGCCTTGCAGAGGACTCCCTGCTCAGCAGGGCATCTATTTGAGTTTCTCCCTCCCTCTGCCTCTTCTCCCACTTGCACATGCTTGTCTCTCTTTCTCTCTCTCAAATAAATAAATCTTAAAAAATATATATTTTATATAATATATTTATATATTTATTAGATACCTTTATTATAAATTATTTATATAACTTTATTATATGTTCATTATATTATCATTTATATAAATATATAATTTTTATAAATATATTTATATAAAATATTTAAATATATACATGATAATATAATAATAAATACAATTTATATAAATGTATAATAATATTTATATTTCTTGTCTTACTTATATATATTATTTATACAATATTTATATAAAATATATTATTTCTATAATTAATAATATATTTTATATAAATGATTTATATCATATAAATATTTATTATATATAGATATATTTTTAAAAAATACATATGAACTAGAGATATTTCCTGGGATTTTAGCATGACCCTGTCCTCACAGTCCATACCTCTAGGGCAAGAGAGTAGGTAAACTCCCCACTTACAAGGTTCCTTCGGCACTTCTAGAGTGAGGGGTCTTTGGGTAACTATACTCACCTAATCCTCAACAATTTTCTCTACACAGAGACCAGAGCTTGTTTCTACTATGACCAGGAAAGCTGCATGAATGGTGACATTCAATGGAACCCTTTTCTATTCTAATTTGAGGGCGATGAGCCAGAAGAAAGAGATTGTATGTACCATCTAAAAACAAGACTGGGAGAGGGAAGAGAGTTACAGCTGGATGTAGAGAAATGGGAGGGGATCTGAGTCCCAGGAGCAGGGCTAGAGAGCAGCACACTGTCCCTGCCATAGCCAGGAGCTCTTGCCACCTGCAAGGCCCACCTCTTTCTGGTCTCCAGCCAGGTACACACCTGCCTACATCCAGCAGAATTCATAAAACCAAGCCAGAGAGCAAAATTTGTGTCTAGGGCTAGTGTTTATAAGCCTGCCCTTGGGTCATGTAAAGTCATTTGAAAAGCCCTTGGGTCCCCTGGGTCTGGTGTGCCCACATGGTTACTGCTGTTGCCTCTGTACTTGCTGGTTGCCTTGCCTCTCAACCCAGCTTTCTACTTTTGATCCTGCTGGCCATTTGTGTTTTTTATCTGTATTGAGTTCTTAAAATCTGGATTCATTCGACTTACCTGGAGTTAGAACTCTTGAGAGGCATGGCCTAATTATCCTGTAGTGACCATCCCAGCCCATCCATACCCACACCTCTACACGCAGAGATTCTCATTGCTGGCCTCTCACATTACATTGCCACCCAAAACCTTTCATGCCAGAGGGAGACAGAGAGAGAGAGTTGGTCGGGGAGGAGAGAAAGCTACCTACGCAGGAAACATTCAGTATCTTCTTCCCCACCCTAACACCTCCCCCCATGATGGCTCTATCTAAAAAAGATTTACATTTCAAATGATAAGATATGCATTTAAAATTCCCCCAGCCTTCTGCCAGTCCACCTCTGACCCTACCTTCTGCTACCACTTGAGTCAACTCCAACAAGTAAATAGGAGTGATATTATTCTTTAACATTTCATTTTTGAGGGAAAAAAATATGCATTAATGGGAAGACAAACAAAAGTCCACCGGTAGGAGCTCCCTTATTTATTTAACATGAATTAACAGTGAAGAAACAATTATAACAACATAAACCAAACCAGGCAGTAAGTGGGCAATTCCCCTTCTGTTCCAATATGCCCCAATTAACACAAACTGAGGAAGGAATAAATTTAAGCAGGAACAGCTTATCAACATACAATTAGCACTCAATAATTTATCCCTGTAATGCCAGATCAAATAAAGACATTGTGTCATAAATCACTTACTCAAGTAAACCACCAGCCCCTGTGCTGAAATGATCTTTTGGTTGATTTGCTTCCTATCCACCACCCTTCTGCTACCAAAGGTTTTTTTTTTTTTTTTCCCCTTTCTCAGAGCCAGGATAGTGAGGCAGCTGCAGTGGCATTCGCTACTCTCCAGAGTTCAAGGTGATATTAAGCCACAAAAAGAATGATAGCGAGGGCCAGCTCAGACCTCACTGAGCATGCCCCTCTCTCTGGCAGGGCCAGCCACTGAATAACTGCAAATAAATTGGTACCTGGCCTTTAAGTTTTCCAAGGAAGGGAATTCCTCATTCTTCATTTTTTAGGTATTTTTAGATCTCTTAATGTTTACAGGTAGAATCTTCCACATAATACCTAAAAAACAAATAATCCGATTTAAAAATAAGAGGAAGAAATGAACAGACATTTCTCCAAAGAAGACACCCAGGTGGCTAAAAGACACATGAGAAGATGTCACACCTCACTTATCATCAGGGAAATGCACATCAAAGCCACAATGAGGTATCACCTCACCAGTCAGAATGGCTATTATTAAAAGAAATAACAAGTGTTGGCAAGGATGTAGAGAAAAGGAAAGCCAGTTAAAAGGTGCAGGCACCATGGAAAAGAGTGCAGGGGTTCCTCAGAAAGTAAAAATAGAACTACCCCACAATCCAGTAATTGCACTACTAGGTATTTACCCCCTAAGTACAAAAACACTAGTTCAAAGGGATACATGCACCCCTATATTTATTGCGGCATTATCTACACTAGCCAAATTATGGAAGTGGCCCAAATATCCATCGATGGATGAATGGGTAAAGGAGAAAGATATATATATATATATATATATATATATATATGGATGAATGGGTAAAGGAGATAGATACACACACACACACACACAGAGATACATACATATATTACATACACACACACACACACGATGACATATTACTTTACCATAAAAAAGAAGAAATGGGGGAAGGGAGGGAAAAAAGAAACAAGATGAGAGTGGGGAAGGAGACAAACCATAAGAGACTCTTAGTTTCAGGAAACAAACTGAGGATTGCTGGGGCAGGCAGGGGGAGGGGGAGGGATAGGGTGGCTGAGTGATGGACATTGGGGAGGGTATGTGCTATGGTCAGTACTGTGAATTGTGTAAGACCGATGATTCACAGACTGGAACCCCAGAAACAAATAATACATTATATGTTAATTAAAAAATGACATCTTGCCAATTATAATGATATGGATGGAGCTAGAGAGTATAGTGCTATGTGAAATAAGTCAGTCAGAGAAAGACAAATGCCATGTGATATCACTCATACATAGAATTTAAGAAACAACACAACTGAGCAAAGGGGAAAAGAGAGAGAGAGGGAGACAAGCCAAGAAACAGACTCTTAACTATAGAGAACAGACTGATGGTTACCAGAGGGGAGATGAATGAGGAGGATGGGTGAAATAGGGGATGGGGATTAAGGAGCTGAATGGAAGTGAAGAGTCACTATATCATACACCTGAAACTAACATTGCACTGTATGTTAACTGTACTGGAATTAAAATTAAAAACTTAATAAAAATGTTTAAAAAAAGAATCTTCCATCCAGAGCTTCTCTTTTCATTTAAATCAATTTATATGGGCCCTATGAAAATTAAAAACAGCATGCCATCATCTACTCAGTAAGGCCTATAAATCTGAAGGCAATCATTAAGTCCTTGAATGTTTCCTATTCATTCTTTCACTGCCAAATCTTAGTTCTTTACATTTTTGTGGTGTGCATTGCCTCTTTGAAATCAGATGTGTTCTCCAGCCTTCTTCTGCCAACTGTGTTTCCCAGACTGCCTTACAAGTGATTTAGCCATAGAGAACTCTGGTATAAGACTAGAACATAGGAGAGAAGAAGAATCCAGGGTATTATTCCATCTCTATGTCCTGGCAAGTACAGTCAAACCTCACTATTCATGAATTCCATCTTTGCAAATTTGCCTACTTACTAAAATTTATTTGTAACCCCCAAATCAATATTTGCACACTTCTGTGGTCATCTGGGGACATGCACAGAGCAGTGAAAAATTTGAATTGTCTAATATGTGTCTCTATGTGAGGTCAGACAAGGCAACACTCTGACTTATTTCAAGTCTTATACTATAAATAAATGCCCTTTTCACGACCTATTTTTCTCATGTGTGCTTTTTGTCAGTGATGTCACTGTTTAAAATGGCCCCCACATGTAGTGCTGAAGTGCTCTCATGTCCCAGAGCACAAGATGGTTGTGGTGTATCTTAGGGAGAAAATACATGTGTTAGATAAGCTTCATTCAGTCATGACTTACAGTGCTGTTGGCCATGAATTCAATGTTAATGAAGCAATAATATATTTTAGGCAAACTTTTCCCCATTGAGGATGATATTCGCTGTGGGTTTTTTATACATAGATTTTATGAAGTTGAGGAATGTTCCCCCTATCCCTATACTTTGAATCATTTCAATCAGGAATGGATGCTGTATCTTGTCAAATGCTTTTTCTGCATCCATTGAGAGGACCATGTGGTTCTTCTCTCTTTTCTTATTGATTTGTTCTATCACATTGATTGATTTGTGAATGTTGAACCACCCTTCCATTCCAGGGATAAATCCCACCTGGTTATGGTAGATAATCCTTTTAATGTACTGTTGGATCCTATTAGCTAGGATCTTGTTGAGAATCTTAGCATCCATATTCATCAGGGATATTGGTCTGAAATTCTCCTTTTTGGTGGAGGAAAAGCTGACAGCATTCTCTTTGAGATCAGAAAAAAGACAAGGATGCCCTCTCTCTCTACTCTTGTTCAACATAGTACTAGAAGTCTTAGCAGTGGTAATAAGACAACAAAAATAAATAAAAGGTATTCAAATTGGCAATGAAGAAGTCAAACTCTCTCTCTTCACAGATGACATGATACTTCATACGGAAAACCCAAAGGACTCCACCCACAAAGTACTAGAACTCATACAGCAATTCAGTAATGTGGCAGGATACAAAATCAATGTACAGAAATCAGTTGCTTTCTTATACACTAACAATGAAAATATAAAAAGGGAAATGAGAGAATTTATTCCATTTACTATAGCACCAAGAACCATAAGATACCTGGGAATAAACCCAAACAAAGAGGTAAAGGATTTGTACTTGAAGAACTATAGAACACTCATGAAAGAAATTGAAGAAGACAAAAAAGATGGAAGACCATTCCATGCTCATGGATCGGAAGGATAAACATAGTTGAAATGTTTATGCTGCCTAAAATGTTTATGTTGCCTGTAGCAATCTATATTTTCAATGCCATCCCGATCAAAATTCCACCAGCATTTTTCAAAGAGCTGGAACAAACAACCCTAAAATTTGTATGGAACCAGAAGGGACCCCAAATTGCTAAGGAAATGTTGAAAAAGAAAAACAAAACTGGGAGCATCACATTGCCTGATTTCAAGATTTACTACAAAGCTGTGATCATCGAGACAGCATGGTACTGGCACAAAAACAGACACATAGACCAGTGGAACAGAGTAGAGAGCCCAGATAGGGTCCTCAACTCTATGGTCAAATAATCTTTGACAAAGCAGGAAAAAATATCCGGTGGAAAAAAGACAGTATCTTCAATAAATGGTGCTGGGAAAATTGGACAGCTATGTTTAGAAGAATGAAACTTGACCATTCTCTTACATACACAAAGATAAACTCGAAATGGATAAAAGACCTCAATGTGAGGCAGAAATCTATCAAAATCCTAGAGGAGAACATAGGGAACAACCTTTTCGATATTGGCCACAGCAACTTCTTTCAAGGTATGTCTCCAGAGGCAAAGGAAACAAAAGCAAAAATGAACTTTTGGGATTTCATCAAGATCAAGAGCTTCTCCACAGCAAAGGAAACAGTCAACAAAACCAGAGGTAAGCAAGGAATAGAAGATATTCGCAATTATACTGCAGACAAAAGGCTAATATCCAAGATCTATAAAGAACACCTCAAACTCAACACTCAAAAAACAGATAATCATGTCAAAAAATGGGCAGAAGATATGAACAGACACTTCTCCAAAGAAGACATACAAATAGCTAACAGACACATGAAAAAATGTTCATCATCATTAGCCGTCAGGGAGATTCAAATCAAAACCACATTGAGATACCAACTTACACAGTTAGAACGGCCAGAATTAACAGGACAGGAAACAACAAGTGTTGGAGAGGATGTGGAGAAAGGGGAACCCTCTTACACTGTTGGTGGGAATGCAGGTTGGTGCAACCACTTGGGAAAACAGTGTGGAAATTCCTTAAGAAATTAAAAATAGAGCTTCCCTATGACCCTGCAATTGCACTACTGGGTATTTACCCCAAAGATACAGACGTAGTGAAAAGAAGGGTCATCTGTGCCCCAAAGTTCATAGCAGCAATGGCAACAGTAGCCAAAATGTGAAAGAACCTAGATGCCCTTTAATGGATGAATGGATAAAGAAGATATGATCCATATACACAATGGAGTATTGTGCCTTCATCAGAAAGGATGAATACCTAACTTTTGTATCAACATAGATGGAACTGGAAGAGATTGTGCTGAGTGAAATAAGTCAAGCAAAAAGAGTCAATTACCATACGGTTTCACTTACTTGTGGAGCATAAGGAATAACATGGAGGACATTGGGAGATGGAGAGGAGAAGTGAGTGGGGGAAAACTGGAGGGGGAGACAAACCACGAGAGACTGTGGACTCTAAGAAACAAACTGAGGGTTTTGGAGGAGAGGGGAGTGAGGGGTTGGGTGACTCTTGGGATATGTATTATGGAGGGCATGTATTGCATGGATCACTGGCTATGGTGCATAAACAATGAATTCTGGAACACAAAAAAAAAGAAATGAAAAAAATATATGTATATATATTTTAGGTAAGTTGCTTTAAACAGAAACACATAAAACAAGGTTATGAACTGATGGACTGGGGAAAATGCTATGACCAGAGGCTCACAGGAACCTAACCCTATATTTTCTCTAGAAGCAATGGTTTGGTATTTGCTAATTCAGTGTTTGTGGTGACTTTATAGAACAAAACTACCACAGATAACAAAAACCTACTATATTTTCCAGTAATGCCCATCTTTCCTCTGGGAGTATAGCTTGCTACAAGATAGCACATACCTTCTTGCTCCCAACTTCCACTGGGAAGTCTCCACCATGATTCTCACAAAATCACCCTAGCTCCTGGATCCTGGTAACACCACCTTCTTCCTGTGACCCCTCCCACCTTAGAAAGGATAGTAGCTTCTGCTATTGCTAAACTCTGGGGTACTGCACCATGCTTTGACTTGTCAGATCTTCCATTTTTTGTGTAACAAATTTTCTTTATCAAATGTCCTCTGTTCGAAATATTAAAAGATTTCTAATATTTAAGAACCCTTTGTGGTAGGCAGAATAATGGTTCCCCAAAGAGATCCATGTCCTAATCCCAGAACTTTTGAATATGTTACCCTACATGACAATAAAGACTTTCTGGATGTGATTAGAGATTTTGAGATGATTTATCCATATGAGACCAAGGATTTGGTCTTATAAGTGATTCTTACAAGTGAAAGAGAAAAGCAGCAGAGTCAGAGGAGGAATTTAAGAACAGAAGCAGAGATTGGAGTCATACAAGCATGGGCCTAAGAAACGAAGGCAGCCTTTAGAAGATGGAAAAAGCAAAGAACAAGTCCCCCCACTCACCTGCCAGAGCCCACAGAAGGAATGAAATCCTGCCGACACCCAATTTGAGCTCAGTGA
The DNA here is from genome assembly GCF_020171115.1 of Neogale vison. Taxonomy (NCBI): domain Eukaryota; kingdom Metazoa; phylum Chordata; class Mammalia; order Carnivora; family Mustelidae; genus Neogale; species Neogale vison. The sequence continues at coordinate 71,713,501 of NC_058093.1, forward strand.
AGCTCATTTTGGACTTCTGACCTCCAGAACTGGAAGATAAAATGAATTTGTGTTGTTTTAAGCCACCTAGCTTGTTGTAATTTGTTACAGCAGCAATTGGAAACACATTCTTTTTGTGGCTACTACCTTTTAAGCTGAAAGGCACAGAGTTGGTTCTAAAGGTATTTAAGTTCTGATGTAGTCTCTGTACCTGGAAATAGCCAAGGAACTCAGAGTAGGAAGCAATCATTAACAGCTGAACTCACTTAATTTCCTGAAATCAGAATCTAAGATCTACTTATACCTCTCCGGGTTTTTCTAGTTTTTCATCATAAAATTTCTAAAATTATATAAAACTAGAGAGAATAATATCATAAGCCTCCATATACCTATTAACCAGCTTCAACAATTACCAACTCATGGCCAATTTTAATTTGTATACATCTTTATAATTCCCCCTTCCCTGTATTATTTTGAAGCAAATTCTAGGTGTGATTTCTCCACAGACACTTCAATACATATCTGTGAAAGATAAAGTCTCTTTTAAAACATGATCACAAAATTATTATTGAACCAAAAGAAAATTAATTTTATATAATTAATTATAGTCAGTGTTGAAATATTTCCAATTATCTTGTGATTTTGTTGGCATCAGGATCCAATAGGATTCTACACTGCAATTATTTGACATTTCTTCTGTCCCTTTTGACCTATAGGCTCCCCTCTATTACTTCTTTTCTGTTCTTAAAATTTATTCACATCAGTATCCACATTATATATTATGTATCAAAACCCACAGTTTAGGTTTTGCAGACTTCATTCCATGATGTTGTTTAATATTTTCCTCTATTACCTGTAATTTAGTAGTTAGTTCTAGCAGATTTACTGGATTTCATTTCAATTTTTTTAACCAAAACTGTGTTGAAGATGGTGTGGCACATTCTATCTGGTCCACTCTTTTTTTGTAATTTTAGCCATCACTGATGTGTACAGCCTAAATTCATTCATTTATTAGGGATTACAGAAAGGTGATATTCTAACTCTATCCTTCCTTCTCTTATTATCTGGAATCCTTTATAAACAGGAATTTCCTCTAATCAATTATTTGATTACTGTGCAGTACAGCTCCTATAAGAAAGGCAGAATAAAAGACTTATTTATCCACCATATGAGTTGGTTCTGTGGCATCTTCCAAAGGTGGCCAATGATGTTTCCTATGTTTAAATTATTATTAAAATCTCATGTATTTAAGCATATTTTATGTGTTTAATCCATTAGAGTTATTACTCTTACTGATGTTCAAAGTGACCTATATTTAGCCAATGGGAACTTCTTCAACTTGGCACCTGAGTCTCTTTGACACAACAGAGTTTTTAATGTAACCTCATGGATCTTACATCTGTATCTCTTTTTTTTCCATTTTTGAAAAACTTCATACACAGGCACATCAGCATAATTATTTGTTAGTTTTATCACATTCTGCTCTAGGAGAATCTCATAAAACAATATCAACACTTCTACTTACATATTATAACTAAAAATAGTTTAAGATGCTTTTTTTCTTTTTGTTTTGTTTGCTTGCTTGCTTGCTTATTTTGTTGCAATCTTTTTTGTTCTCAGGATACAATCCATTAGGGCTAGATAGATGCTTTATGTATGCCTACTTACCATTTACTCTATATAAGCTATCTTTAATTTCTTTTCATGTTACAATAAATAAAATCAGCCAACAGATCAAATTTATCTTTTATCTGTAACAATGATGCTATTGGCTCTTACAAATTCCCTCTACCTATTTTCAACTTGGTGTCTATGCCAGAAAATAGAAACCACTTTATTTCAAATGGGAGGTGAGGTGGCGATGTGATACAGAAAATTGAATACAAATATATTAGAGGGGTTAGAGTGCAAATAAGAAAAGATAAAAGGTTTCACAAAGATAAGTAACTGTAAAAAAATGCCAGGGCTGAAGAAGGGAAAGGGAAGAGCTAAGTTGCTCAGAGCCATGAATCACACATGCCACAAATGTTGAGGCTGGAGGGAAGCCATGAGCCTATTTTTCCCTGACATCACTGCCTAAAACTCAGAATCCTCCTAATTTCTAATCTCACCTGAGTGATACTCATTGGTAGAACCAAGTAGATCCCAGCTGGCAAAGGGGTCTGAGTAATGAGGGAAGTAGGTTTCTAGTCCTAGAAATATGAGATAATAGAAAGTCTGTGAGGAGCTGAGTACCAACTGACAACACACAGCTTATCTACTCAGTGTCCAACATATAGGTATGTTTTTCCATAGAAACGGTGAATTCATCTTCTCTCCTGGTCCTTCGGAAAACCAGCAGTTCAGGACCAAGATTAAGGGCATCATCTATGGTAAAAGCATAGAGAAAAGACAGCTTACATGAAATAATTTAAAACCATGGCACTGGCCTTGTTAGTATAAATCATAGTCATCTACACTTCTCTGCTCCGGGCCATAAATAAAAGGAAAACAGGGGTCATGTGTTTGGAAACAGATACCTAGGCTCAGAGAAACCAAGTAACTTCCTTTTACATTTTATTGTTTTCAGTTCTCTGATTAGGAATAATTTGCCAGTTAAGTAGGACAGCATCCAAAGTAAAAAGAGACATACACTGAAATCTGTTAGCATCAACTGTTAGAGTCATTCTTCTCTCAATGACATATTGTTGCTATATATAGTTTAGATATGAGTAATGAGAAAGTAATTGTGAGCCAATATTTAGGGAAAAGCTAGGCCTCTCAAGACCACAGCTCTGATGGAATGTCTTAGTGATGGATTTAGTCATACACTTTCATACTTTCTCAATTTATTTTTCTCTGGGATGTTTTTCTATTTAGAGTATTAAATGACTCACATCTGATGGACAGAGAAGGACACTTACTAACTATGAAATTTTAGGCAAGTTATTTAAACTTTCCCAAGATTTCTTATCTATGAAATGGGAATAATAATAGCATCTACCACACATTGTTATTTATGACAGTTACATGAAACAATATGCATAAAGAACTCAGAATTGTGCCTGATACACAGTGAGTACTCAGGAAGGTAGGCTGTTTGTATTCTTGCTAGAGAAATTGCTAAGGCTGCCTCCGGCTCAGGGCGTGATCCTGGAGTCCCGGGATCGAGTCCCACATCAGGCTCCCAGCTCCATGGGGAGTCTGCTTCTCCCTCTGACCTTCTCCTCGCTCATGCTCTCTCTCACTGTCTCTCTCTCTCACATAAATAAAATAAAATCTTAAAAAAAAAAAAAAAAGAAATTGCTAAGGAATAAAAGGTCATTTAAAAATAATCCCATTTAGGACACCTGGGTGGCTCAGTTGGTTAAGCTGCTGCCTTCAGCTTGGGTCATGATCCCAGGGTCCTAGACTGAGTCCCTCATCAGGCTCCTTGTTCAGCAGGGAGCCTGCTTCTCTCTCTGTCTCTCTCTGTCTCTGCCTGATGCTCTGCTTGCTTGTGCTATCTCCCTTTCTCTCTGACAAATAAGTAAATAAATAAAATCTTTAAAACAATAATAATCTCATTTGAACACTTCTTCTTGATAATCAAAGTGGATACTTGATCCAGGAAAAGTTAATGCTGCCAAGAAAGGAGTCAGAAGAAATCTTATATATAAAGAAAGTGTTAATAGCATCCATAGAATATGTAGAGGTCTTCATTCTCTGGAGCCCAAGAACTTCTACTGTTCTGAGACTAATGGGGATGATAATCATAAATTTAAGCAACTTTAAATGGGAAAAATGACCTAGGTAACAGTTATGGAGACCTGGTCCTCACAATCTTGATACTTCACAGGAGCTGATTATCTGCTTGGAGATGGAAAATAGAACTGCTGGAAAACAGGGAGATGTGTGAACATGGCCAGCATGGGTCAAAGGAAAGAGAGCCAAAAGAAGAGAAGCTCCCTCTTACTGAGCTGGAGAAACCCTTGTTCTCCTCCTTCAACAGCAGAGTGTCTTGCTTTGCTCTCTGATGTGGTTGAAGACGACGGTCTGACTCCACACAAAGAAGTGTACAAATGTTCACATTTCCTAAGGAGAAATGTAAACTCACAGTGAACTACATAGGTAAAGGTGATAATATCTCACTACAAAATATTACTCTCTACAAAATATTACTCACTACAAAATATTTATGAGTTGGAGACCTACATTGAGACTTTGGTCCTTCTACTCTAGCCACAAACATATATATATATATATATATATATATATATATATATATATATATACATATATACATATACACAAAATTATCATGAATGTCACTACTCCAGTGCCAACTAACACAAACTGCATCATGGCAACTCAAATTGGCAATCGTTACTGGTAGCATCAGTTAACATGATTTTCCGAAATGAAAAAATCTTGGTAAATTTTCAAACAAAAGGGACAATATTCCCTTAATTAAATGGTAGTCATATTCCTAGAAGTTTCAGCGACCATTAAAACTGAGCCAAACTACTTTCTGCTTTTATGTTAAGTGAAATTAGGTTTGAAGTTCAGATAATTACAAAGAGATCTTGTGAGACATTCAAAATTCATGTGGATCATGGCACAAGTCTTCAATATCTAGCATCCCTAATCCCTGATCATAAATGCCAGTAGCGTTCTTCAATCATGTTTCAATCAAAATTGCCCCCCATACATCTTCAAAGTGCCTCCCCACCTAGAAGCTATACAGCCAATGTTATGGTGCACTGCTTTATAGCAGTCATGTTTTTGAAAGGGATATGGCAATTGTCCAGGTGAATAAAACAGTATTTTCAGGAAATACCCTATGGCACAAAACATGAGCATATGCATTCACTATGATGGCCAAATCAGTGTACCCCTCCACCCCGCTCCCGAGTGACAAGTATTGTAGACTCTGCCAAAAAGACACTAAATGACCCTAGAATATCCACACCTGAAGAGACATACACATATCTGTCCTTGGCCACATCTGACTTCCCATAGCAAGACTATCCAAGGCAGCATGTCACAAACCTATAGCTGGCATATGCCCTACTCATCATTTACAGATCTGGATGTCCCTGTTCACAAAGTCTACAGATGATGCACTGGTGAAAATGCCTGCTTTCCTGTGGGAAATTCTGCCTTAAAATACCTCAGACAGGAGAGTCTTTATAATTCATTCAGAATTATGTTTGCCTGTGTGTGTACAGTAGCTGGTAGAAAGGCCACCACTTGGGAAGGCCCACTAGGTTTAATGGAATAGGTGTTTACTACAGGGCTTGATAAAGGGTCTTTCTAGCTATACCGAGGGCAGAAACTGTAATGATACTGATCCTCCCTGAAGCCAACTTTGGCTCCTAGAAAGCCTCGGAGACTTCTGTGCAGGAGGTTCCAAACCACAGCTCCCCTCTCTTAGTTGCTACCAACAGGTAACTTTCCTTGGTGTCACTTAGATCGAATTCCCAGGAAGGAGTGTTATTGGTCAGGCTCTCCTTTTGATTCAGGCTGCAAGTTATGGGCCATCAACTGGCTTAGAGTTAGGGCCTTTCTTCTCAGGTTAGTGTTCATACCATGGAGAGAGTGAAAAGCAGGGACATAAGGCCCACTGCTCACTCAGCAGAGGCTGTGGGCAGGGTTTGATTTTCTGAGAAAATGGAATAGCAAGAAGATACTCAGAAATATATCTGATTGCCTGAAGATGAAAGGAGCTTTCCAAAAGGGGACAAGACAAATGCTTGAAAAGATGGAATAAAGAGACAGGGCAATGTGATGATGTATTGATGAGCCATAATGACTTCACTCAAATCCCACAAGCTGGTGGTCTAGAACCACTGGACAAAGATGTATCTGTCCCAGAAAGTAGAGAATCTAGGTTCTCGTATCTCATGACATCGTAGGCAAGTAATTTCAGTGTGACCAGAGATAAGTAATTTACATTTACATTTCATGAAACTTAGTTGTCCCCATGGTTTAATGGATAGAAATTCTCTATACCTTTCACAAAGATGGCAGATTCAGTGGGCCAGTTGTGGTCTAAGATCCATGATTCTATGACAATAATGAGATTAAGATCATATGAGTAATAGGAAATTGAGCTTCTCTGAGAAGTCAGAACAAGGTGCTAGAGATATTTGGATCATGAACAGGCATCAAGAGCCAGTACCACCCCACCACCCTTTGGAAATTTCAGATAAATTTGTGTATTTCCTGAGTTGTGGTTCTCAGACCAGGGTCCATTTTGCCCCCGAGGGGATGCTTGGTAATGTCTTGAGACCATGGTGCCACACTGCGCAGGGAACAAAGAGGCGATTCCTGGCTTCTAGTGGGCATAAGCCAACCATACTGCTAACAGCCTATAGTACACAGGGAAACCCCCATAACAAAGAATTATGTGATCTAAAATGTCACTAGCTCAAGGTTGAGAAACCCTGTTCTTGAGTGAGGTTCCATAGCAAGCACTCATCACATTCCCAGTGGGTCCACAACCTAAATAGGTTGAGGAATTGCAGCTCTAAACTTTGGCAAAAGGCTACAAAGAATTCTGCTTGGCACCCTCACTGCACAGGTGGCTCTTCCACCTGCACCTCCTTTTCCTCTCTACACACACCTCTAGCTTTACCGCTGCAGTCACTCATCTTGCAGAAAGAAGAATCCCTGTCCAAATGCCAACTCACTTTGGAATGAACCATCTCTCTAGTGACCCACTTTTCAGTTCCCAGGGCCAATTAGAGGTCCTTGGCATTTCACCCTCTGACACCCTCACAACTCCAACACATATCACTACACATACAGAAACTTGCAAAGTCCTTCTCAAGCCCAGCTGGCTACTTGGTGACTCTTACTAAATTAGTGAGAATGTCCCTGTTGCCAATCATCGACCCTCTCTTTGCCCAGCCTGCTGTAGACTGTTCCTCCATCTCTACCCCTTCTTGTACTCTATATAGAGACAAATCAGACTTTCTAAAAGGAATGACATGGCAACAGGTATCCTCTCCCAGTGAGCCAAAGGGAGCTCTGCCTAAGGGTAATACTTGAATTGGGACACATTCGGGTCTACTTGTTAGCCCTGCCAGAGCTTGGCTCTCTGCACTAAGAGACTTGAAGTCCTCTTCATGAGATGCAATTGGGTCTCTGTATGGAAGGGAGCCCTCCACGTGGGTTAAAACACCAGCACAAAGTACAAATACACACATTAAACTACTGCAATAAAACATAGCATAACAGCACCCAACCCCCACTGTTACGTGCTGTTAAATATTTAATTAAGAAGTCCTATGAAGCAAACCATTATATACACAATAAAGAACGAAGAAAGAAAAACAAAATGCAGGTGTAGAACAGAGCCCAACCTGGTAGTAAGTGCAATTTTCATTTGCTTTTACCCAGGGGCATTTGTAGAAGAGATTGTTTTGCCAAATATTTATCTTTTTCTTCGTTTTCTTAAAGCATGTCTTTTCCAGAAAGAAAAGACATTTAGCAAGTATTAAAAACATGTGTTTAAACCATTTAGAAAGTTTAATTTTCTTTAAAAATAGTTTCCGGAGTTGAGGTCTTCTCCAAGTTTCTGGAGTTGAATTTTCACCTGATCATATGTCAGGTCTGACCTGAGTGACCCCACGTGGGCCTCGGTTGATCCCCTGGGATTCCCCTCCTTCCCCCTCTCCACCTGCCCTACCTGAGAAGACCCACCATCCACTGGTATCCGGTGTCACAGCAAAGCAAAAGCCAGTGAAAGACCTGGTTGGGTTGTCTCACATGGAAGCTTCGGTGTTCTAGGGACTCGTTGCCTATCATCATGAGGGTTATAAAGCAGACATCTGGAAAAAGGCCAGGGAGTTTGGAATACGGTTGTCCTGGGCAGTTCAGGCCCATAAACATTCAAAGTCTGTATCAAGTTTATACCTCTGGCAGTAGTAACAAACAACACAAAACCTAGGAAAAGATGCTGGACACCACTTGGAGAGGTTAATGAAACATGAATGAAAGTAAACAAACACCTCGTGCACCATAAAGCAGCTCCATGCTGGGCCCATCCTTCTAACCAGGAATGGGGCTGATTGAAAGGAGGCACTAGCTCCCAGCAGCGGCTGCTTGCTTTGATAGCACCTGCCAAATCCACAGGGACAGAGAACACACAGTGGTTGAGGTTGCTGTCTTTAACTCACCTGAATGGCTTTTCTAGATCTGGCAAACTCAGCTCAACCCGATCTTGGCCCAACCTTGACTTAACCCAACTTGACCTAACCTTTGACCCAACCTGACCTTGAAGCTGGAAGCATCTGTGGGTGAGGGGTTAAGGGTAGACTGTTCTTGAACAGTTGCCAGAGGATACAATATCAGAAGAAAAGGAAAACAGAGTGGTGTTCTTTCCATAGTGTCTTCCAGCTTCTTTATTCAGAAGGGAAAACAACCAGTGGACTTGGCACTAAATAAAGCAGACTGCATTTCCTTCAAAGGAATGGGTTTTTGAGCATTAGATGGGGCAGTGGTCAACTCTTCAGTAACTGCCTGTCTCTCAGAAGGGCTGTCTTTATGATCCATGTGGTAAGAAACTGGACTTTTCCTTGTATCATCCCAGCCTTGAAGGGCATCCTGAACAGCAAGGTGCTCTTGAGGACAGAAAGATCTATTTCCAAGGCAACAACTCAATGTCCTCTCAAGATCCCCCTAAATATTTTCTTCCAGAGACAGCAAGGACTCTTGTAGGAGAAAAGCAGCTTTTTCTGAATATAATGTAACTGATTTAGAGATTCTTCTTGATAAACAGATCCACAGAAAGTATTCAAGAAAAATACCTCCAAAGGAGAGATTCAAGACTTTGATCATGATATCGCACACACCTGCATAGATATTGCTGAACTAGAAGCATAGCAATTATACTTTTTGCTCTGGTCAAGTTTGGGCAAAGATTTGAATCCTGATCTTTAACATGACCAGCATATGTTCACTTTAGTCTGTGGTCAGTAATGCCCTGGATAGTGGCACCTGGGTGGCTCAGTAGGTTAAGTGTCTGCCTTTGGCTCAGGTCATGATCTTGGGGTCCTGGGATCAAGCCTCACCTCTGGCTCCCTGCTCAGCGGAGAGCCTGTTTCTTCCTCTGCCCCATCCCCACTTCAAATATCACTGCACATTATGAGAATGGCTTTAGTGACCAGGAGGATAAAAGACAACCAGGTAGCAGTAAATGAGGGGATTAGTTTTGTCACAGGGTATCTGGACTCATCCTTCAGCTGGCTCAGCAATCCCACCTCCAGCAATTCCATCAGAGTCAGGCTTTTATCATTTTGCATTTTTGCACCTGAAGTGTATGAAAGCAGCTCAGTTCCAAATGACATGCAATTTTACACTCAAAGTCTCAGTTGCTCCCAGGGACCCAAAACTAAACCCGAAATGGTCCTCAGCTGCAAGAAGGAAAAAGCAAAGCAGGTCCTTAATGGCGTATAGTGACCAATTCATTACTTTAAAAAAATTTGGACACAGATTTCATACACAATTCAGAAGTACTTCAGTACTGTGTATTTATATAAAGTAAAACCATCAAAAATCAAATCACCGACAGTCAGAGGGTACCAGACTTTTTAAAAGGAGGAGACAAAGAGATACGAAAATTAAAGAAATTTAAAAATCATGAAAAGCAATCTTTATGAAGGAGAAAAAGAGGAACATATAAGAGGTGTAAAAATAGAAGATTACTATCACTTGAGTAGTAAAAAATACATCTTTTAAGTTCTGCAAAAATCTGTAATTTTGATGTAGCAGGAGCAGGAAAAGGGGACCAAGGACAAACAAAAGCTTAGGATTGCTCAGTGAGAGGTACAAAGAAGAATAGAACCAAGAAACATGTCATATTTTTCTTTAAAATGGACAAGGGACTAGAGGAGTTCCTTATGTGGTTACAGACCAAGAAATATTGGGTTTTCCCATCTAGAAAGTCAAAGATTAGAATGGGAATCAGGAGAAAAAACAAACCAAAGACCAAGTGCAAAAAATACATGGGTAGAGTAAACATCAACATACCAAATTCTAGCAATTCTTGGAACTTTATGAAAGAATACAAAAATAGAAACTAATTTTTCTAGGAATAATTGTGCACTTGGGTATTACATGTAATATGTGTATACATATGTTATTGTATATACATATTACAAATGTATATACATATGTAATGTGTATTACATGTAATATGTGTATTTATTCTCTAAGTAAATTTCTTAATTTTAAGTTGATAAAATGTTAGTTTATTGAAATTGTTCTATATACACTCTTACTGGTTGTGGCTGGCCTCCAAAATGCTTCTTAGGTGCTATGAATAGATCTATGGGGCAAAACCAATATTCTTAACTAAATGTGTGAGCTTATAAAAAAGAATGAAAGAATAAATAACACCTCATTGATCAATATTGGTTCTTCACCCTGCAAAAATATATTAAAGTTCACTTTCCCTTAGCTACAAAGCAAGGCACCACCTTGAGGAAAATAGAATATAGAGTCTTTGAATTTGACATAATTTACACTTAGTGGGTAAAACAAAAAAGAAAAGAAAAGAAAATATGGGGAACTATATTAAAGTTCCCCACATCATGTTCCTTTTTGGGAGTCAAACAGACATCTGAACCAGATGCCTTCTTTAAAAAAACACTAAAAATTTTCTATCAACTTAAAAATGATCTCATCTCCTGCCCTTATACCTGCTATCCTAATTCAGTCATTTGCTCACACTTTCTTGCCTTGGCCCACCATCCAGCATCAAGTCGAATCTGAGTTTTGGTCCATACCATCAATCCAGAACCAAATGGGAGTGGAAAGAGCTAGAGTTTAGCAGATGAGAGGCCATCTGGAATAGATCTCTGGATAAAGTTCCAAGCCTCAGCACTGAGGTCCAATCACCAGAACAGACCTGGAGCAAAGATGAAGAAACCACCTGTCAAATGTAGGTGGTATCCAGAGTAAAAAACTGAGGTGGTGGAATTCACCAGGAAACAGTGCAGAACATTGAAGTAGTCCCTCCAGGAGTTTGCTCCAGCTGCACCGTGTAGTCAAGAGCCATGGGTATTGTGAGTTAGACAACTTTCCTAAAATGAACTCCATGAAGGAAGAAACTCTGAGAAGGAGCACAGGGAGAAGGCACCCTGAGAGTGGACACACAACCTCCTGCTATATGGTGCTTCTTATAGTGCCTACCTTCCCCAAAAGTGAGATTTGAGAGGTAATAAAAACATCAGCAATGATCAACAACATGACCAGGTCATGAAGTCACGCTGGGAATAAGCAGAGTTCCCATGATGAAGGGGCTGGGGTGTAGGATGAAGGGAAGACATGCACTGAGGGCTCTGTGTCATCATGAGCAAATCTTCATAGAGAGGATAAGGGAGTTGGGGGAAATTGGAAGGGGAGGTGAACCATGAGAGACTATGGACTCTGAAAAACAATCTGAGGGTTTTAAAGGGACGGGGGGTGGGAGGTCGGGGTACCAGGTGGTGGGTATTATAGAGGGCACGGATTGCATGGAGCACTGGGTGTGGTGCAAAAATAATAAATACTGTTATGCTGAAAATAAAAAATAAATTTTAAAAAAACTTCATTCTCAGCTTTCTCAACAGCCTGTGGAGGAGCTTCAGAACACTGAGGGTCAAGGTAGTTTCTTAGGCTCTGTTTTGGGATTCCTTTAACTATCATTTAAAAAATGCTGAAAGGTAGGAAGTCTCTTTTTGTTCTCACTGAGTCCATGAAGCTGTGAGTCTCTTCTCTCTATCATGGCTTGCCTATCTTCTTTCATAGACCAGTCCAAGTCCAACTTCTTTACTTGAGGGTGCCCCTCCCTCCTTTTCTGCTCTTCAGACCTTTTTAAGATATCTAGATAAAGGAGGCCTGGGTGGCTCAACTGGTTAAAGTCCAATTCTTGGTTTCGGCTGAAGTCATGGTCTCATGGGTTGTGGGATAGAGCCCCACAGTGGGCTCCACATTCAGCAGCATGTCTGTCTGCTCCAAGATTCTCTCCCTCTGTCCCTTCCTCCATTCGCACATGTGCACTCTCTCACTCATTCAAATAAATAAATCTTTTTTTTAAAAAAAAAGAAAAAGATGCCTAAATAGATACAGATCCCTTCTTACCCTGACATTCTGTCAACATATCCAGAACTAAAGGGATCATGTAATCTATACACCATTGACATTGGGTTGGCTGTTCTGGCATTCAAATGGGGGTCTAAGTAGTTCAGCCTTGCTTTGGACCCTGTAGAAAACCCTGAGCCTTAGAATGAAATGATAATGTAAGTTACACAGGTATATCCATTTATCAAAATTAGACTGTTAAGACATTTTGATGTATGTAAATTTTATCTCAAAAAACTTAAAAATTACTAAGTAGATGGTATAGGTAGACATGAAGCAAGAAGGGTAGAATAAGAATAGTGGTTGAAGCTGAGTCATTGGAAGAGGAGAGTTCATTTTACTGTTCTGCTTACATTGTGTATGTTTAAAATTTTACGTGATAAAAAATTAAAATGATGGTTCTTCCATGTGTATCATGCCACAGCCATCTGTGTATGTGAACATGTGTATATTCATATACATATATATTCATATATGTGAATGTAAATACATACACATCCACATTCCCAGGAATGGAGACATTTGTTTTAAAGCCATCTGGTCCTTATTTGATCACATGTGGTTCACTATCACCCAGGGAGGAAGAGAGGGCTTTGACGTCTGTCAGCCTATCCAGCATTTTGCACAGGCTTGAGCATTGCGTATGAAGTCATCTTTACTTTTTTTCTGATCTCCAGAATGGGAGCTGGACCACTGGAATATGTCTCCTCTGCACTGAGATTTTCAATAGCCCCACTTTATATAATCCTCTCGATCCCTCACCTCTATCCAAAACATTCGTCTGCACTCCATTACTCAGGATGAAAACGGAATCTGCAATGTGATATCTCAGGGAATGACTGGGTATGTGACTAAATACTTTCCCCTAAAACTTACTTCAACTGACAGTCCTCTTAGGGACACTGCTCTTCTCATTCTCATCTGGTAGTTTATTTCCTTGTCGCAGGTACATTCTTAAATTACCAAAATTCTGTATAATATATGGTTTCTCACCAAATCCCTAGCAGGTTTATTTTACCACTCGAACGAGTTACTTCCTGTCCTGTTTTATTTTTCTCACTTTTGCTGCCGCTTCCTTAATATACTCTCTTTAAATTCTCTGGAATAATTTTTGTAGCAAACATACTTAGTCCATTTCCATGCATAGAAATTTATTCCCTTAAATAGGAAAGGCCACATCCCAGATATCTTCAAAACTTGTCTGCTTATAAACAGACATTTTAGTGTAAGATAAAATATTTAATGATTTGGAGTAATGAGGGATAGCTTAGTCTGAATTATGGAATATTTAGAAAGAAATATCCTATAAAATAAAAACTACAGTGCCCAGTAAAGGACAGAGGCTTACAAATTCATGGAAATAGGAATGCTTACAGACTTACTCTGATGAATAGACAATAATGTCTTTTAATTAGCATACTAATAACTTTTGCATAAATTTTTGCTTCAAAAATACTGGGAACAGCATGCCTTCCTAATGAGGTTGTTCTGTAAGCCTGCTTCCATTATTTACCTGTTTCACATATCTTTCTTGTTCTTTAAATGTAAGATCAACCAGGAAGAACTCTGCTTACACCTTCATAAATTTGGAGATCCCAGAGTCCAAACTCACGAAGTTCAACTTCATATAATCATATAATAGAGTGATATATTTGAATAATCATAACCTGAGATTTTTAATGTAGTCTGTGGTTATTCCTACTATTTTTTTTTATATCCACAGAAGATCTCACCATTACCTCAGGTGGCATCATTGCAAAATGCAGAAAAGAAAAATTCTGAGTCCACTACTACGAGGAGGCAAGCAAATGACAGGAAATGTCTACTGAACAGCATGGATTCAAGGCCCGACATCTTGGAGGCAGTTGGGATGAACACTCCTTGGTTGGCTGGGTTTGTCCAGCCAGGCTGCCTACCCCCATCAGTCTGACTAGCCCTCACTTCAGGTGCTGGGATCCAGTCACTTTCTGCTTTCTTTCTCATTCATGTGACTCCCTGAGCACCGACAGCTCTCACACTGGGTAATCACAGGCCCAGCCATCTTGTTTCTGGCACTTTCCCTTCCGCCAGAAGTACTTCGACCTTTGTCTCAAGCTGTACATTGGGCCTTCTTCCAAAGTGTCTTAAAGCACCTTTATCACTGGAACCCAGGGTGTGTCTGAGTCCTTGGACCCAGCTGTGGGGTTTGAGCCCAAGCAGAAGAAGGACCTTAACTAGGCTAATGGCTGTATAACCCAGCACAAATAAAATGGTACTTAAAATGAAGTGTAATGTCCTTGATGCACTAAAACTTGGCCATGCTTCCACATTCTGCTAAAGTGAAGAGTAATGGTTAGACCATAAATTTACTGCTGCGATTCAGCCCTGAGCACATATGTAGGTATTTCATTAGTAACAATGTGTCAGAAGTTTGGGTTAAAATGATCTTGACATTTGAGACCAAGACAAGAGATGGGAAATATCCAGAAGTCCCCAGAGCCCTCTCTTTTCTCATCTACACTCCTCTTCATTAGTTACAAGTGGATTTTCCAGATTGTGGATTTTCAGAGAAAAATTCTTCTTGTGTTTCCCTCTGTTACCCAGCTCAAACTAATTTGGATATGCCTGAGCAAAATATAATTAGGGAGAAGAATCCAGTAAAGAAAAAAATAAAAGAAAAAAGAAAAGAAAGAAAAAACTATAGCCCAAGAGTATCATTAAAGTTAGTTTGCATATTTATCTCTGGAATCTCTAAGTTAGTTTCCTAGGTAAATATCCAAGGCTGTTGCTGAAGGTATTCCTAGAATTTCATGTATATATACTGTGTTTTTGTATCAATGTGGATTTGAAAATTCATCCAAGATTTCTGGCTACCTGAGCATGGGCACTTCAGGGAGTGGGGGTTATTTATGCTCCAATATCCAGAGTGGACATTCTGGGTGCAGGGACTATACTTGAATCAAAGGGCTCAGCAAATTGGGGCACCTGGGTGGCTCAGTGGGTTAAAGGGCTCAGCAAATTCACCTTCTAATCCAAGCCCAATGAAAAGAGATCCAAGAAGACCTACAAATGGGACACTTGGGGGAGCAGAAAAGGAAGGAAACCTGTTTCTAGCACCTACCAGGAACCACACATGGAACTGAGCATTTCACATTCATGACTGTAATAAATCTAACTTGCCCTCTCCTCTATTGTACAGAGAGAAAACCAGGGCTTAGACATGTTAAACAGCGAGTAAGTACTGGAGCAGAGAGTCATACTTGTGCTTGTCTGGGTGACCCCATGAGCACTAGGTTTCCAGTAATAGATTAATGGCATACTTCAAGGACAGTTCAGACAGTGTACCACCAAACATTTCTTGGAAGATGTTTCCTGCTCCACTTTTTTCAGTTTTTTGATCAAAGATCAACTCACCTAATTTCCATATGCTTGTATATGATATCTATGAGAAGGATACAAAATTACTAGCTGACTAAATTGGGATTACAGAAAATACCCACAGACTGGAGTAACAACCTGAATGAAATGAGATGTTACTTTGGAGAGTGAAATGTAAGGGCTAATGTATAGGTTCAAAAAAATAGTTGTATACATAAAGAAGAGATGGTATGTATATACATATACAATGGAATACAATTCAGAAATTTAAAAAAATGAGACCTTGTCATTTGTGACAACATGGACAGGGTATTATGCTAAGTGAGATAAGTCAGACAGAGAAAGACAAATACCATGTAATTTCACTTATATATGGAATATAAAAGAACAAAACATATGAACAAACAAACAACAACAGTAAACATAAAAAAACTCATAGAGAACAAACTAGTATTTGCTGAACTGGTATTTGTTGGGGGATGGAAAATAGATGGAAAGGATTAAAAGGTACAAGCTTCCAGTTATAAAGTAAGTAAGTCATGTGACTGAAAAATACAGTATAGGGAATATAGTCAATAGTATTGCAACAACTTTGCATGGTGACAGATGGTAACCTCATTTATGGTGATGAGCATTCCATAGTGTATAAAATTGTCAAATCACTACGCTGTACACCTGAAACTAAAATAATATGTCAGATGCACTTAAACTAAAAATTTAAAAATTCAAATTCATATTTTTTTAAAAACCAATTGTATGATAATACATAAGATACAAAGTTTAAAAACAACCGCTACATAAAATGTTTTAGTCAACAATGGAGACAGAGCAAGTTCATAAAGTCATATGGTTATATACCTATGATTCTAAGCTATAGTAAAAGATGTACAAGACCTGGTGGTGGGTATTGAGGAGGGCACATATTGCATGGAATACTGGGTGTGTTGCATAAACAATGAGTCTTAGAACACTGAAAAAAAACAAAATAAATATTTAAAAAAAGTGCAAGATCTCTAATAAGGGTGGTGATTTCTTTTTTTTTCCAATTTATTTATTTTCAGAAAAACATTATTCATTATTTTTTCACCACACCCAGTGCTCCATGCAAGCCATGCCCGCTATAATACCCACCACCTGGTACCCCAACCTCCCACCCCCCCGTCACTTCAAACCCCTCAGATTGTTTTTCAGAGTCCATATTCTCTCATGATTCACCTACCCTTCCAATTTACCCCAACTCCCTTCTCCTCTCTAACACCCCTTGTCCTCCATGATATTTGTTACGCTCCACCAATAAGTGAAACCATATGATAATTGGCTCTCTCTGCTTTACTTATTTCACTCAGCATAATCTCTTCCAGTCCCATCCATATTGCTACAAAAGTTGGGTATTCGTCCTTTCTGATGGAGGCATAATACTCCATAGTATATATGGACCACATCTACCTTATCCATTCGTCCATTGCAGGGCATCTTGGTTCTTTCCATAGTTTGGTGACCGTGGCCATTGCTGCTATAAACATTGGGGTACAGATGGCCCTTCTTTTCACGACATCTGTA
This sequence comes from Neogale vison, assembly GCF_020171115.1. Classification (NCBI taxonomy): domain Eukaryota; kingdom Metazoa; phylum Chordata; class Mammalia; order Carnivora; family Mustelidae; genus Neogale; species Neogale vison. The sequence goes on from NC_058093.1 coordinate 71,730,487, forward strand.
TCTTTCGGGTAAATACCCAGGAGTGCAATTGCAGGGTCATAGGGAAGCTCTATTTTTAATTTCTTGAGGAATCTCCACACAGTTCTCCAAAGAGGCTGCACCAACTTGCATTCCCACCAACAGTGTAAGAGGGTTCCCCTTTCTCCACATCCTCTCCAACACATGCTGTTTCCTGTTTTGTTAATTTTGGCCATTCTAACTGGTGTAAGGTGATATCTCAATGTGGTTTTAATTTGAATCTCCCTGAGGGCTAATGATGATGCAAATATCTTCTCCCATTCCATGGGTTGCCTCTTTGTTTTTTTGATTGTTTCCTTTGCTGTGCAGAAGCTTTTGATCTTGATGAAGTCCCAAAAGTTTATTTTCACTTTTGTTTCCTTTGCCTTTGGAGACATATCTTGAAAGAAGTTGCTGTGGCTGATATTGAAGAGATTACTGCCTATGTTCTCCTCTAGGATTCTGATGGATTCCTGTCTCACGTTGAGGTCTTTTATCCATTTTGAGTTTATCTTTGTGTACGGTGTAAGAGAATGGTCGAGTTTCATTCTTCTACATATAGCTGTGAAGGGTGGTGATATCTTCATTGCAATGTGCATTGATTAGATTAGAGCCTTCAAAAACATTTTATTCATTCGATAAATATTTATTGAATGCCTTCTAGGTACTAGATATTGTGCTAGGCCTCAGGGATCTGACGGGGAACAAAAGAGACACAGTCCCAGTCATCATGAAGCTTAATAGTCCAGCAAATGCGGGCAAAGTGAAGTACGCTTAGAGAATAAAACAGAACTTAAAATGATGTCTTGCAGAACAATAAAAGGAATAGAGGATTTTTAGCCTTGAGCAAAGTCTTCTCATGAAGAGCTTTAGGATGGTGGGTGGGAAAAATGGAATCGTGTTTTATGGTAGATTTAAAAATATTCCAAATATGTTCTTGCCCTCTCTGTGAAAGGATTATACATCCCTAGTCTGTCACCGTTAGGCTTGGCCATGATCTTCTGAAGTTCCTCCTCCCCCTTCTAGGTCCAAAGTAGTCATGTGACTTGCTCTGGCCAATGAAATGCAAGCAGAGGAGGCTATGCAGAGAAAATTTAGCTAACCAAATTAGAGCGGGCTGTTCCTCCTTGTTTTAGTGGGAAGATGACCCAGGGAGTGGATCAGTTTCAAGCAGTAACAGAATATTCAGTTTGTAACCCAAAGAAAGAGCTCCTTTTACCTAATGTGTTACTTTTGCCAAAACCAGCAGTAAGGTTAAGTTTACTAATAAGTCCAATAGAAATATTCAAGGCTGCGTTCTAATCGTTACTATTTCTCAAAATTAGGTGACCCACCTATCATTAACACATATTAGTGTTGCCAATTTCAATCTAATTGTGGGCTTGATTCAACTGGTTCAAATCAATTTTATTGATATATAAGGACCTACAATGTATCACATGCAGTTTCAGCTAAAAGTTTAGTGATGGGGCCGGAAATGAAAAATTGATGCTTGGCTTTATTACTAATGCTGTTTACTCTGTCACAGCCATCTGCTGCTACTTAAGTGTCCAGCACTAGGAAATGAGCTATCATTGGTGACCTCGAAGTGAAATTATAAAGGTGTCAGATAAATTGGTGGTTGACTTATACTTCATTCTGCTCAATATTTGGGCTTTTAGTATATGCTAAATCTCCTTTGGAAACTCGTTATATATTTCTTGCAGTTAAGAACTTCTGATTCTAAAAGGGACTATAGAGTGAACTTTGGTTGGGCTTTGCTTTCTGAGAGCATGCTCTACTAGCCACCCCCCTTTCATTTGTTCCTCATTCTTGGAGACAATTTAAAATAGGAATCACTTCAGCACCACCTGAGCAAGTTGTGTTTCTCTTTAGGTGAAGATACTGCCCCAGCAGTCCCTGCTGGGTTGAAGAGGTGTCTCAACTCTAGATCACTCCACCTGCCACTAGGACAAGGGGTAAGGTGATCCTTTTTTACATTATCACTGGCTAAAACTGAGTATAAGCAGCAGACATCCCATACTTATTTTGAAAGTCTTCACAAAGGATACTAAGATACTAGAAAACGTCTCATTTTGTAATCCTGCTGGAGAGATGAAAGGAACATAAAAGATGTTTAAAAAGAAAGTCAAACACAAAAGATTCTGATAACAGTTCAGGACAAAATAGTTGATCAGCCAATGTTTTCAAATTGCATTCATGCAATTATAGAAGTGCTTATAGTAAAACAGGGTGGCAAGGGAGAGTTACTTGATAAAGATGGATCTTGAAAGGGGATTTGAGAGAACAGGAGAGGGTTCATTCCAGGGAGATAAAACATGAGTGAGAGACAAGGGGTGCAGGCAGGGCCAAGCACCCACTATTCTGGTTGTGGCGTCTTAGTACGGTGCCTCACTCACATTTTGCAGGACCTGCAAAATGCTAGCTCGGAAAGGGAAAACTTGGGGCACCCGGTTGGCTCATTTGGTTAAGCGGCTGCCTTCCGCTCACGTCGTGATCGAGCCCTACATTGGACTCCTGCTTCTCTCCCTCCCCTTGCTCTTCCTCACTCTCTCAAATAAATAAATAAAATATTTTAAAAGGGGGGGTGGGGACACTTTTAGAAATGACATCCAAACGACTGGATTTGGCTCTAGTTGTAAAGACTTTTATACGTAGGCAATGGAGCTTGGTCTTTATCTTTTGGAAAGAGGAGAGGTTTACTGCCCCAGGGTCCAGGCAGGCAACTATGTGGAGTTTTCTCTCAACCCAAGCCTAAGCCTACCAGTCTTTACACCTATCTGCCTTCCAAGGTTGCCATCAGCTGAAGCTACCTTATGTCTGCCAGATGTCTCTGAGCATTTCTTACCTATAGAAATCATTGGGCAATTGATTGCATGATCTTTTAAATGTCCCTATGATGGTTCATCTTCTCAACCTGACTCTGGGCCACACAATATGCCCAGATATTGGTCAAACATGTTTTTGTTAGTGTGTCTTGGGATGAGATTAACATTTGAATAGGTAGACTGAATAAAGCAAATTGCCCTCCGTAAATTGGGTAAGCCTCATCCCAAAGAGTTAAAGGCCTGAATAGAACAAAATGGCTGACCCTCCCCCAGTAATAGAGAAGTCTTCCAGCCTGATGGCATCCTAACTGGAATATTGCCTCTTTCCTGCCTTGGACTTGAATTGAAACATCAGTTCTTCCTGTGTCTTGAGACTGCTAACCTTTGTACCATACTATACCATCAGGTCTTCTGGGTCTCCAACTAGCTAGCTCATCCTACAGATCGTGGGACTTGTCAGCCTCCATAATCATCACATGAGCCAATTCTATATATATATATATATATATGTATATATATATAATAAACATATAATATTTATATAATTTATATCTTAATTATATATACATGTATTTGTCAGTTCTGTTTCTCTGGAGAACTCTAATATAGTCCTATTCTCTTGTCTTAAAACTTACTAAAACTCTTCTATTTAGCCTTTCTACATGTTTTCACCACGCCTTTCTCACCCAGTTGTAAACTTGCCAAGGTCTGAGACTGGTAGTCATCACCATCTCTAGCCTTGTTCGGGAGTGAAGGAAGACATGGCCATGCAGGACTGCAGGTCGATCATGTACAGTTGTGCAGATTATGCTCTGTACAAGCTCTCAACCAAGAGGGAAAGTGAAGCAAAGATCCAGCACCAGGTCAGCTACCAAGGGTTCTCCTGGAATAGGACTGTGCCCAGTTGGAGATAGAGAGACTCTTCCTGTTTCTCTGGCACTGAATGGGCTGGTGGAGACCCAGGCAGCAGCATTTCGTGGAAGACCCCAAGCATGGGCTATGCAAACATTCCAGAACTGCAGAGATTATCTGTTCTGCCCAACATTACACAGGATTCACCTAACCCTGTCTTACAATGGTCAGAGCTAAGTCTCAGAAATTGGCATAAAATTTTCATGAAATGTTCTAAATGCAAGTGTTTCTTCAGTTGATTTAGGATGAGGACAGTCTACATTATACCAATGATCAAGTTCCCATAATTTCAATACCTATGTTCCCTGATTTAGGACATTTCAACTTCACTTTTTGACTTTATGATGGTGCAAAAGCAATACATAGCAGTAGAAACAGTACTTTGAATTTTGAATTTTTTATCTTTTGGGGTCTAGCAATATGGGGGTATGACACTCTCTCTCAGTGCTGCACGGCAGCACCCACAACTCCAAATTAGCCACACCATCACAAGGGGGAAAACAACCAACACGTTTGCAACCACTCCGTACCCATATGACCATCTGGTTTTTCACTCTCAATACAGTATTCAATCAATTACATGAAATACTCAACACCTTATTATAAAATGGGCTTTGTGTTTGATTGTGTTGCCCAACTGTAGACTAATGTCAGTGTTCTGAGCACGTTTAAGGTAAGCTAAGCTAAACTGTGATGTTTGGTAATTCACGTGTATTAAACGTGCTTTCAACTTACAATGTTTTCAACTTACAGTGGTTATAACCGGATGTAATCTTACCATAAGACTATATTTAATTTATTATTAATATTTAATTTATTTAATATAATTAAATTATATTTATTTAATTTAATAAATTTATTAAATTTATTTAATATAATTAAATAAATTATATTTAATTTATTATCTGTATTGAACTTAGTGAAGAGCTCACAGAACCACCTGAAAGACTAGAAAACCACACTTAGAAAACAGGTGGGAAAGAAGTGTGTCCAGTATGAGTCAGGGTAAGAACCAAAATGACACAATGAACTAGCCCAGCAAAGACACATGGCCGTTAAATACTGGACGCCTCCCCCTCCACAGCCATCACCAGCACCTGATCCAAAATGATTTCTCCACTGCCTCTGTTTCCCTGTGCCACTACCCCTGGATGCCAGTTGTGTACAAGAAACAATTTAGTGTGTATGGAATAGAAAATCATGGCTTTTTATTTCAACTTCATCTAAACTCTTCAGCGGGAGGTTCTGTATTAAATACAAATGCTCTCAGCTCTCTAACTTCAGGCAAGAAACCACCACTTACAACATTTCATCAAGACTGAGTGCCTCACAGAACTCAGATGAAAAGCACTGAATAGGGGCAAGTTCATACACAGGGGATAGGTGAATTCTCAAATTCTCAAAACAATTTTCAGCCGAAATCTCCGTAATTCTGACAGGTCCTATGTTGCTAGAATCTGCATTGATAACAAGTACAAAGCAATCATGAACACATATTTAGCACACTCTCCCAAAATACTCAAAAGTTTTCCCTGTTGGTACCCTTCACAGGCATGCTGATGATGAAGCTAGCAGGCACTTTTTAACAGAAGAAAAGAGCAAAGATTGTCTCGTTGGTTTCACTTTTGAACCTGTGCAAAAGCCCATAATAGTTTTAAGTCTGAAATATATATAAAACATCAAGGGTATTTTCTGTCTTGAAGTACATTCTCACAAATGTAGAAGAAATCGTTAAGGTTCCTACCCACTTTGTAGATTGGTAGCCACTAGATAGGAAACCTCTATAAAGAATTGCTGGCTGAATTTATAAATGAATAATAGTATCTCAACAATGATATGCAAATAAAACAAGATAATATTAGTGAAAATATTTAGACTTAAGAAAAGGTGCTAAGTAAATTGAAGGCTAGAGTATTAAAGAGTACTTTTTAAACAAAATAGTAAAAAATACCATGAATCTTACAAATAATATTTTGGTTTTGCTTTAAGGGAGTCATACACATATAGATCTTGTTCTTATTTTCTAAAATCAGGAGAATGACTTCTATTGTCTTAAGCCCTGTGCTTACCCTAGGGCAGTGGGTGAGAGCCTGGTTCTTGTACTTCATGTTTTTGTCATACTCCTCAGGTAAACCATTAAAAAGTGCTAAAATCCTTGGGGTGCCTGGGTGGCTCAGTGGGTTAAAGCCTCTGCCTTCAGCTCAGGTCATGATCCCAGCGTCCTGGGATTGAGCCCCGCATCGGGCTCTCTGCTCAGTGGGGAGCCTGCTTCCCTTCCTCTCTTTCTGCCTGTCTCTCTGCCTACTTGTGATCTCTATCTGTCAAATAAATACATAAAATCTTTTTTTTTAAAAAGTGTTAAAATCCTTATTAATAAATCCAACCTTAGATGGAAATGTTTCTCAAGGACCCTTCCTTCCTTCCTTCCTTCCTTCCTTCTTTGAGAGAGAGTGGGGAGAGACAGAGGGAGAAGGAGTGAATCTTAAGCGAGCTTCATGTCCATCACAGAGTCTGACACAGTGCTTGATCTCACGACTGTGAAAGCATAACCTGATTCAAAATCAAGACTCACAATCAAAGAAAGACAATTACCATATGATCTCCCTGATATGAGGAAGTTGAGAGGCAACATGGGGGCTTTGGGAGGTAAGAAAGGAATAAATGAAACAAGATGGGATTGGGAGGGAGACAAACCATAAGACACTCTTAATCTCACAAAACAAACTGAGGGTTGCTGGGGGGAGGAGGGTAGGGAGAGGGTGGTAGGGTTATGGACATTGGGGAGGGTATGTGCTATGGTGAGTGCTGTGAAGTGTATAAACCTGGTAATTCACAGACCTGTACCCCTGGGGCTAATAATACACTATATGTTAATAAAAAATTTTAAAAATTTTAAAAGTAAAAATATACTAGAAAGAGGAAAAAAAAAAAAGACTCAGACAATTAACCAACTAAGCCTCCCAGGTACCCTGTTCAGAGACACTTCGTCTCTGCTGTTTTTGCTCCTGGCATCCTGATCTCTTGCTCCTTGAGCTTTTTGTCCTGTTCTCATCAGGCCTCACTCTCAGTCAATCCCCAGAGCCTTTATCTGCTAACTCCTGCTGTTTTCACCATCTCTGTGTGTTTTGATTTTCATTCTAAAAAGCCTTCAATATCGAGAAGAGATCATTTGGAACTAAAGGCAGCTGACACCACAGCACCTATGCCACATTTTCCTAGGGTGCTGCTAATAGAGGTTACAAGGTTGCCTTTCTGGTTAAATGAGTTCTAGCATGAAGAGACTTGAAAATCAATTCAACCAGAGCAGTGTCTCAAAGTGCTGTCCTCCCATGGGAAGAAGGATCCTAGAGTTTCTTAGAGGAAAACCCCCAGGTTCTGATAGACTAGAACCTTCTGGGCAATTTTAAAGAAATGACCTCTCTGCCTCGAGAAGTCCTATGTGCTTGTTTGTTTACTCAGTAATTGGTCTACACTACTCAGAGTGTAGTCATTTGCCCACATGCTACAGGTCAATGACCGGTGAGAAAAGAAATAGAGAACAAGCATTGAAAAATTTTTACAGCAATTTGACAGAGCTGCTGAATATAATAGTAACAAATTGTCATTTGCTTTTTGTATGTCTTTTATTTTTCCACTGATTCATTTTTACTATATTTTAGAAAAGTATGGATCTACAAAATATTGGAACTTTTTAATAGTCCTTCAGCATAGATTGATAAGCACTGATCTAAGAAAAACTAGAAATGAAAAATGAAATACTTGCAGTGATACTCAAGAGTGCTCTATTATATAATTCCTGATGATTTTTAGCTTAAACAGAGATTCATTTAAAAAAATAGTAATAAATGTGTATATCTGTTTGTATGAAATGTATTATCATTACTTGTAACTAAAAATACAAAACACACTCCTGCCCAACAAATATACTACAGAGGTGAATTCTTTTCCAAGTCTAAGGAAGACCTAATAAGATGATAATAGCAATGGATGCCATTTGGACTCTGCCATTAAAATAACAGAAACATCTGCCCTTTTGAGCTAGAAGTTGAGAATATGATTGTTTATTTGGCACTGAATGTTTCTTCATCATGGCTCTGGGGAAGCTGCGTTCATCCCCTGTGGCCTCTGGCTGGCTCTGGAATGCCATTGTGGCTCACAGTAAAGCACAAGAGGACATCTCAGATCTTGCCCCTGCTTGTCTTCCCTTCCCAACACCTGCTACCAAGCTATTTTGTTGGCAGGAGAAAGGTGGGGTGGTCAGTGTAGAGGGCAAATAAAGTTACTGTCATCTCTGTGGCTAAATAAGAAGTAGGAAAAGCTGAGTAGCATTTCCTAAAGAATGTCTCAGTCCTCCCTTGTGATCACCTGCATTGAAGGATTATGTCCTGTGATTTGCAAACCTTCTCTATCTCTCTCTGTCTCTCTCTCTTTCCAGTTTTTCCATTTCCAGTTAAGCTAAGAGCAGTCATCATTGCCTCTTGCTACAACTAGAGAAATCAAACTTATCCCATGCAATAAAACCAAGAGTTATAGCTTAGGAAGAGCAGTTAAAAAATCAGATGACTTCATGGATATTTCTGGCATTTGGATACATTTTTATAGATCTAGAACCCATTCAGAAGAAAATAGTTCACTGATCCACTCTTACACTGACAAAAAATTTCACCCCAGAATTACGAGAATGAACTTAATTTTTTCCTTGGACAGAACCATATTTAATAATTCTAGTGGATAATGTCAGATGATGTTAGATTTTTGGAGTAATTCAAGGTAGCTCCTTGAATGAGTTGATGGTGTGATTGAGAAAAGGAACAGGGAGGTAAGCTACTGCAAATATGTTTCCTCATCAGTCTACCCTAATATATGAAATTCTACCATTAAAATCATCCCTTTTGCCTTAGTCAGTTCAGGCCACCATAATAAAATACTGTAGATGGGGTAGCTTAAACAACAGAAACTTATTTCTCACACTCCTGGAGACTTGGAAACCTAAGGTAGGTTTCCTTTCCAGGCTTCTTCTCATAGCTAGCAGGTGGCAGGACTCTCCCTATGTGCTCACATGCATGGGGTATGTCTGGCGGTGGATGGCAGGGAGCTCTCTGGGTCTTTTATAAGGACACTAATCCCATGATAAGGGCTCTACTCTCATGACCTCATCTAACACTATTTATCTTCCAAAGTCTTCAAAGACCAACATATTGGGAATTAGAACTTCAAGATATGAATGTTGGGGGGAGGGGACTCCAACTTTCAGTCCATATCACCTCTGAATTATGAGAATATATCCACCTCTGAGTGAATAAGATTCAGGAGATGTTAGGGTTCTGTGAAAGAGACAAGTCCACAGTAGGCAGGGGCACAATGAGAGGCCAAGTCTACACAGGGTTTGGAAAATGCTCAGATAGGAAACCAGACTTATAGTGACTCTACATGAGAAAGGTACCCTGCAGAGCAACAGGGATGGGAGAGAGGAAGGATCTAGAAAGTGGACAATGGAGAAGCAGGGAGTAGAGAAATAGGGCACTGAATGCCAGACAAGGCAAAAAACAGAAATGCAGGAAGTTCCACATAAGTGGTGGGTACAACCAGATCAGATTTTGGATTTTGTGCACCCTGTTGAGGAGTTTGGCTATGTGCACAATCACTGAAGGGTTTTTAAGGAGCCACAAATTAGCAGAATCCAGGTTCCCATTGAGAGATCATATTCAGCAGGCAAGGTGAAGGGTAGTAGATAGAGGAGTGAGACACTGGCTTAAGAAGTCTGATTGGAGATTGTGGCAAAGGTCAAGGTTAAGAACTAATGGGGGGGTGGAGACGACAAAATGAGGCAGCCTTGGTGGGAATGGATTGTGAGGCTGTGGAGGAGTGACAAGACTGGGACAGTCCATACCCACTGACTGAGGTAAGGAATGCCCGAAGAAAGAGTAGATTTGAAGGCAACATGGAGAACTCTGTTGAGGCATTTTTCACTGGAGATGCCCACAGGACAGCCGGAGGCAGTTGGAAATGAAAGCCAGGAATCCTAGGAGGAGAGTTAGCTACTCAGAGGAAAGCCACAGCAGAGTGCCGGCTGCCTGAGCCAGGACCCTGGGCAACCCGTGTGAACTCTGTGCATATACCTGTCTTCACATCTACAGAGTGAGCTCCTGAAGGGTCAGATCAACACAGTTCACTTTTTCATCTCCTACAGCATTTTGCATATAGAAATTACTCTACAGAATACCTGCTTGTGATCACTGTCTGTCAAATAAATAAATAAAATCTAAAAAAAAAAAAAGAAGAAGAAAAAAAAGAAATTACTCTACAGAAGATATTAACCACACTGGAAAATTGATTCAGGCTCTGACATTAAATCCACTATGTCCCTCTTACAGTACAGGGGGACTGTGCCCAGAAAGATGGCAGCAACTACAACAAGAATGAAGTCTCATGCACGTGTGTGGTTCCTTGATGTCTTTCACTTACTAAATAACCCATCTTCAGAGGAAAATACTCTATTCTAACGACTCAAAATATAGAATTGGCAAATAGATTTGATACCTTCGGAAAGGACCCCTGCTGAAGTGGGGGCTGTATTTGTAGTATTATTTCCCAAGGAGGCATGGTCAGAAGAAGGGGGGCAAGGTGGGGCATCACGCAGGGACAGAGATGACAGTGCGACAAAACCGCTCCCGCTTCCCACTGTACTCGTTAAATGGCCTTTATTGTTTTGGCTGAGAAAGGTCAATTAATCACCCAAAGTGTTATCTGACAGTAATTAACAATCAGCAGCGACAAATATCCGTGAGAGCTCAGAACAACAAAAGGTTTTGTTTGGTTGGTTTTGTTTGTCTGTTTTCTCTTTCCATACACCACTGAAAATGGAGTCACTGGCATGTCCTCTTTCCTTTTATTGCTTCATTCATGATTTTTAGCCCCAAGGAAGGGGTGAGAAACATAGAAGGGAAGGGCCACAGCTCACCTAAGTGCACCCACAGATAATTAATAACAGCCCCACATCCCTGGTGGGCTCACCTCTTAACAAGGCGCTCCAATGTTTCAGGACAAATTCTGGTGAGAAAGGACAAAAGAAAGGCAATGTGGGCCATCTCTCTGCCTGAACTGGGCCTAACAAATCCCAGGATTGAAGGGGAGAAAGGAGGATTACTAAACGGAGGTCCTGTTCTGGGTAACAGGAAAATGTAACAGCTGTGTTTGAGAGTCCCCCAAATCCTTCCCCACCCTGCAAAGATTTAAAAACGAACAAACCAACAGACCCATGTTCCTTTATTTAATACAAGTTTTGGCATTAATGTTCCCGCCACAAACATGAGATTTTCCCAGTGTGTGCATCACCCCAAAACAGAACTCTGTAAGTATTCCCAGAGACTCTGTCTTCTGTGGCCCTTTTCTGTCTTGCACACGGCCCTCACCCACACCGTCTACAAGGCTGGCCTTATGGCCAAGTCTTCGTGTAAATCTGTGCACTCTGGTGAAACACAGCACCACCGTTTCCATGGAAGGTTTGGCCGGAGGCAGCAGACAGCCCCTCCAGCCTGACTGCTACATGGCTGGGGTTTTTACACCTGATTCTTCTCTAAGACAGTGATCTCTGGCTCTAGCCACAACATTCTCTGTCTGTTGCCTTGACAAACTATAGGTCTTACGTCCATTTTGTGAGAAGGGTCACATCTTGCTCAAGAGAGATGAAACTGGGTTCCCTTCATGATGTGGAGCATGTGCCCCACCACTGAACACACCTGCTTCCTCAGCGGCAGAAGTCGAGGATGCCACTGTTTAACCGCTTCCCCCATGGTCTCTGTGGGTGAGGATCATCACGGGTCCTTGTGGTCTTGGGGACGCTGAGCGGTCTCTCTGTTTCCTGCCCTCGAGACGGTCACGCTCACCTTCAGTAGTTTCAGAGACGGAAATCTCCGAAGGCAGCTCCTTCTCCTCTTGTTCTTGGCTCCAGAAGGATCTTCATTAAACAGAGTCAAAATGTTTCTGTAATGTTCAGTCATTTGTTCCAATACTGCCTTCTGGAATAACACATCATGAATATATTTTCTTGTACGTCATGGCCCCCTGAAGGCCTGAAGGCATTCCTTACAGCTCATTCCCTTCCTCCCCATCACACCAGGCTTTTCCTGTCCAAGCCAAATACCATTTGTCCCTTCAACTGTTCTATAATAAGACTTCCAGACTCTTTACCCTTCTGGAGTAAATGTGCCCCCTTTGGGAACATTTCATGTTATAAATTCTCACTGAGAGAGTTTTTTCCAGAAGAGAGCCAAATAGCCCCTATGCAGTAGGACCAGCACAAAGAGGTCGCCACGATTCTACTCTTCCCGAACCCGGATGCTAGACCTCAAGTGGCCCAAAGGCCCTGGGGTTTTACTCATCCCATAACTGTACTTCAGCTCTGTTGCTTGCTGGGAAGACAGCTGCCTTTGAAGGATGGGGGAGTGGGGCCCCCAGGTTCTCTGGAAAAAGTCAGAGGAGCCAACTGAAAGACAGAAACAGGTGGCCATAAGACAGAGCTGACTTTCAATGCCCCCATGACCAGGCTGAGGAGGAAGCAGCTGGAATGAAGGACAGGTGTCGGTGGTTGGAGTCAGGAAGATAAGGAACAAGTCAGGAGGCAGTGGCCAGGAAGCCTCACTGTATCACCTGGTGAGTTAAAAATAAATACTGAGGGGCACCTGGGTGGCTCAGTGGGTTAAAGCCTCTGCCTTTGGCTCAGGTCATGATCTCAGGGTCCTGGGATCGAGCCCTGCATCGGGCTCTCTGCTCAGCAGGGAGCCTGCTTCCTCCTCTCTCTCTGCCTGCCTCTCTGCCTACTTGTGATCTCTGTCTGTCAAATAAATAAATAAAAATCTTAAAAAAAAAGAAATGCTGACACCCAAGCCCTCCTGCCAAAAGGCTGTTGGCTCAGGGCTCTTTTGTTCCCTTTTCTTGCTCTTTCACTTGTAAAATACATATAACACAAAATTTTCCATTTTTGCCATTTTTAAATGTATGGTTCAGTGACATTAAGTGCATTCACCCTGTTGCACAACCATCATCACCATCAGATCCAGAACTTTCTCATTTTCTTCCACTGAAACTCTGTGCCATTAAATACTAATTCCCCATCTCCTGTCCCCCCGCCCCCGGCACCCAGCATTCCACTATCTATGAATGGATGTTCCTAGGGACCCCATTCCAGGCACCTCGGCACTGATATTGTTTTAAAGCTTCCTTGATGCTTCCAGTATGCAGCCACTATTGAGAACGATGGGGGTCCGATGCTGGCTGTTCCAGTTATATGAACATGAAGTGTCCCAGGGTCACCCTAGTCCTTGTGGAGAGGAAAAAGATTGGGAGGCAGGTGGTCTTCAGTAAATGTGCTGCCTGGGCAGGAAAGGTGGGGGGGGTGACTAGGTAATAGAAATCTGGTAGGGAAAAGGACCTCAGGGGCCTCAAGGAAGGCGGGTTTTTACCCAAGGCGCAAGCCTAGGGCTGGAAGCTTGAACTGAAATGGGGTAGAGGTCTAGGCCAAACCCAGTCCTCTTCTGCTATGCCAGCGGTTCAACTGTTTAATAAATATTTACTGAGTATCAGTGATGTGCTAAGCAATGCTCCAGGCATAAATTTCCTGTTCATGTGGAGTTTATATGCCATCAAGAAATCATAATATTCAAGAAAATAAAGAGGTAATGAAGAAATTTTAGGGTATAAAATGAAACAGGAACCAGGTAGAGAGTGAGCTGGGATTGGCAGGAAGTCTTCTCTGAGGAGATGATCCTAAGGAGAGGCCTGAATGATGAAAACACAGGCTGTCGTGTCAAATGCAAAGGTGCTCAGCAGGCTCCAAGGCCCTGAGACAGAAACAAGCCTGGTATGCTCCCAGGCTGCAAGAAAAAGCTGAGACAGGTTGCTCATGGTGGGGTCAGAGAGTGAGCCAGGCCCCAGACTGAGGGCTTGCAGGCCAACACATGAAATTTGGGACCAGTTGTCCCTCATGACCGTAGGAAGAGACTGGATGCTCTGAGAAGAAGGAATGGGGCCAGAGTGGAGACCGGGAGACTGAGGGTGGAAACAGCAGTAGCCCAGAGGAGAATGGTGTTGATTTAGACCAGGGTTAGCCGGGCAGCAGTGGTGAGAGGGAGTAGAATCATAATTTCCTTTGGAAGCAAAATCCAATATAGGATTTGAGGGCAAAAAGAATGACTCCTAGATTTTAAACAAGCATCTAGACAGATGGTGGTATCCTTCCTGAAGGAAGAGGAGATGGGGAGGAAGGGGGATAAAGTATTCTATTTTGGGCAAACTATGTTGGAGATTCTTGTGAGACATCCAATTGGAGATGTTGAGAAAGCTCTTGGGTATACAAGTCCAGAGTCAGGAGAGAAGTCAGGTCTAAAGTGCAGACTTGTGGGAGGTTTGAGAATCACCTGGAGATCTGTTTGAAATGGTGATTCCCAGGCCCCTCCCCTCAGTGATTTCCTAGGTCCAGGGTGAGTGGGATTTGCACCTCTAATTAGCTCCCCAGATGGCTCTGTACAATTCCTACTCTACCATTCAATTTCCTCTGGTTGACACTAATTCATTAGTTGACACTAATTCATTAATTCATTTAGACTTCTAAGGGTTCACATACCATGTTAGAATCTGTTCCAAAATTGGGCAGGAGATCAGCAGTCATGGTCTTCTATATTTGTCAGAATTCTCTTTTTTGAAATCAAGACAGACTTGTCTTCCAGTCTTTGCCACCTCTGCCATCCTCCATGATTTCTCAAAAATCCCTGACCAGTTCTGTTAACCAACCCCCCTCACACTTGCAAATTACTTCCCCTCCATGCTCTGGTGTGGTCGGCTGGGCCTGGACACCCTGATCCACGCCGCTTCTCTGAGGCAGTTGCTAGTCTCCCAGGAGCACCAATGCCGCCCCACCTTGGCATCCCTTCTGGGACTTGCTGTGCAAAACCCATTCTCCTTGAAGGAAACTCAGAAGATCTTGGGACAAGGCGTTCTGCTCTACACCAGGGCTTCCCACTCGGCAGGCACCCCTTTCATTTTGCTCCCTACTGACAAAAAACAAACAAACAAACAAACAAACAAAAAATAACAAATAAAAAAAGTTCTTTTTCATTGTGTTTCTGGGTTCATTTTCCTTACAAGGTGGGAGTAGGGGGTACTTTGATTTCATTGGGGTTTTTCTTTGCTTTGTGTCATTTTTGCAACCCTCAGCTCCACCCCCAACATTAGCCCTCCTAACACCATTCCCCTGGCCTCACACCACATTTTTCTGCACATCTTTGGCTGTGCACTCCTCTTTCCAGGTGGTGTGCATATCTTTTTTATGTACCCTCTGACTTCCAGGCACCTACACATGGGAGTTATCACCAAAGCACATGTCTGAAGGCATCCTGATTTCAGGGTGAACATTCAGAAACCATATGGGATGATTGAAGGGTCCGGCTTTTCCACATGAGCCTGTCCAGGAGGCCTTGCACAAGGTTGTCCGCATTATCCAACAGCCTCTGTCGCTATTTGGATGACTGCTCCGGTGAGGTCAGAGGGAGATAGGACTCGGGTCCAGGACAACTGACCTCAGTAGTTCCCCAAGGCTGGTTTAATGACGAAGATAAAAGGAATTCTGGAAACAAAGTTCCGGGAGGTTCTGTGGTAGAATAAATGATGGCGGTGAATGGGGACATGCACTCATCATTAAAAGTGGCATGTTTATGGGGTGCTGACACAGTTTACGGGGTGCATGCCTGTGAGTACCAGCCAGATCCATGCTTCACCTAATGTTTTCAGCCTTTTCCCAGAGGTTTGGAAAACACAGTTGCAAGGAAGCTGCCAAGGGAATTCCTCTAGTTGAGGGTTGTTTTTATATTTAACCACTGGCCCTGACCAAGGCCAGCATTCCAAGCATGAGAGGGCTTTCTCTTTCGTTGTGATCCTGGGACTGGGACCACCACATCACACAGTTCTGGGGGCCTCACTCACATGGTGCTCTAGGTCGTGTCTCGGAGGGTGCCATTCCCACCCACGACGGGGAGCATGACATTCCCTAGAGTCATGCTACCCAGAGGCCACCCATAGGACCCCATCTAACCCTACACATCTTATCCCATCTCCTCCCATTCCACGATCACACCTCAGTCAGCTACTGAGCTTACAGCACTTTACCCCACAAAGTGCAGAGTCATAATACAAGGGCAAGAGACGGCTGTAATATTGACTTCCATGGAAACAGTATCTTACAGCCCACTAGGAGAACCCAGTCCCCACACACATCTCAGAAAATTCGGGTGCAGCAGGAACCATAAAGCAGGCACAAGTTGATCTACCATTTTATCCAAAGAGCTCTAGCCATTCTCATTCAAAGCTACAGAGCTCCACAGCCTTGGGCCTGGTTTTCTCCGACTCTGTCCAGTTCTCTTTCCACCACTCCCAGCTGCCAAGTTTGGTCTAGCTGAACACAGAACCCAGACTTCTATTTTTAGATCTAGCCCGTGGAATCCTTGCTTTCTGGAATTCCACCAAGGACATTTTAGTCCTTTAGTTTAGATGTCGGCTTTTATTAATAAGGAAATTCATGGCTTTGCCACTCTATCTTCCTTAGTCCCTATATTGTTTAAGACCTCCAAGACACTATGACCTCCAAGACACAAACCCAGTTTGAGCTAGTCTTTTACAAAAGGGGCCGTTCTGGAGTATCTCACTGAGCTCAAAGTAGAGAATGTTGCTGGGTCTCAAAAATAAGCTGGAAGGAAGAATCAGTCTCTGTTCTTTCTGTGCACATGTTTTATTCTTTCCTAAAGTATCTCACTTTTCCCTGCCTCTCAGTCCTCATAATGAGGCACAATCCCCAAGACCTCCAGGGATTTATGCTTTGAAATACAGCTGCTTCCACAAAGATCTACTCGCTCCTTCGGTCCCAACACCCACTCTCTTTGGGAAGTGAGGACCTGGCCCAGCTTTGGTTAAGTGCCCACCACTGCACAACTTGGGTACAGCTTGACTGAGCAATTTATGTTGTACACATATAGCCCTGTGGCGAGTCCCAGAAAATGGGAACCAGGAAGGGGTGGAAGGTGGGAAGGGAAACTGACAAGGTCCTCATGGTCAGAAATATTCATGACAAAGCACCTGACCTTCATGCTCAGGCTGGTCCTAGACAAGGCCTGTACCCACGAGCAGAGCTCCCTCCAAATTCCTACTTCAGTTTCTGGGCTAGACCCTCTTGCCTGCCCATATTACCCTGCTGCACCATACCCCATTAATCTCAATTCTCCCTAGAGTAATTGAACTCCATATCCTTTCTGGCCAAGCACTCAGCTCATAGACAGAAGGACTCCATATTCACCTCTGCCTTGCCAGGCTCACCCTCCACCACTGGCATTGTATCCGCAGGGCCCTTGGCCTTTGCTCAACATGTTCTCTGCAGCCCCAGCCAAGAGGAGTGAGACTCTGGAGCCACTTCACCGGCTCCCACCCTAGATCACCGTTTTCATCATGCTCTCCAATCAGTCCTTCTCCGTGGATTCTTGTTCTCTCTTTCCTCTCTCTGCACTCACTTCCATCCATTCTCTACTCACTCTGTACTCACTTCCGTCTATCTCTTCCCTTTGCCATTTTCCCATATCACTGTTGCTTTAACTTATCTGTCACTTTCTAGCCCATCGTAACGTTACCTTTCTGAAAAGTTTCAACCCATGTTATTTGTGTCTACCATCTTCACACGTACATTTGGGGAGGGCGGTTAGTGCTCATAACTTACTCAATAAGGGAAGACAGAGAAATGCTCTCAGAAGAAAATGGCGATTATCAAAATAAACTATGTTAATAAAAATTCCAAAAGCTTCAATTTTAGTCAACATTTACAAATTGATAATAAAATTACTTTGGAAGAGTAAATGCACAAGATACCTGATACATTTTTTAAAATGAAATGTAATGAGAAAATTTGCACTACCCGATTCAAATATATATTTTAAAGATATTATTCATTTACTTGAGACAGAGAGAGAGCATGAGGGGGCATGAAGGGATGGAGGGGAGAGGGAGAAGCAGACACCCCACCGAGCAATGAGCCTGATGGGGGGCTCCATTCCAGGACACTGAGATCATGACCTAAGCCTAAGGCAAACACTTAACTGACTGAGCCACCAGGTGGTCCGATATTCAAATATATTTTAAAGGAACTGTGACTAAAACAACATGGTATTGTTTGGGATAGATTAATGGAACAGAGAATACAGAAACAGATCAATAAATACATGGGTGCTTACTGACTTAACTAGAGCCTTTAAATTTAGTAAGAAAAAGAGGGCTGATGTTAAGTAATATGGAGGCCATTAATAATTATTTGGAAAGAAATAATAAGTTAGACTTTTACCTATTTTATTCTTATAAAATACTGATTTATTAAAGATTTCAACATTTTTAAAAACCAGATAATAACTGGAGGTAAATATAGGAGAATATGCTTATTATCTTATGTGGAAGACATCTTTCTTATCAGGAAACAAAGGTAAGAAATCATAAAAGACAAGATTGATAGAGTTTACCCCCAAAAAAATAAAATTTCTGTGTGATAGAGCACACCATAGGGTTGAAAAAGAAATAAAACAGTTAGAAAATTATTTCCAGCTTCTATCATAAACATAATATATAAAAAGTATTTTTATTATTATTAATGTATAATATATTATTTGTTTCATACATACAGGTTTGTGATTTATCAATCTTACACAAGTCATAGCGCTTACCATAGCACATATGATTCCCAATGTCCATCACCCAGCCACCCCATCCCTCCAATCCCCCTCCACTCCTGCAACCCTCAGTTTTTTTCCTGAGATTAATAAACTAAGAGTCTCTTATGGTTTGTCTCCCTTTCTGGTTTCATCTTATTTCATTTTTCCCTCCCTTCCTCTATGATCCTCTGTCTTGTTTCTCGAATTCCTCATATCAGTGAGATCATATGATAATTGTCTTTCTCTGATTGATTTATTTCTCTTAGCATAATACCCTCGAGTTCCATCCGCATCATTGCAAATGGCAAGATTTCGGGTTTTGATGGCTGCATCATATTCTGTTGTGTATATATACCCGATCTTCTTTATCCATCTACCTGTTGAGGAACATCTGGGCTTTTTCCATAGTTTGGCTATTGTGGACACTGCTGTTACAAACATTGGGGTGGGGTGTATGCGCCCCTTCAGATCACTACATTTGTATCTATAAAAAGCATTTTTCAATTAATAAAGAAAAGATGAAAACTCCAATAGAAAATAGGACAAGGATAGGAACAAAAACTAGTGAAAAGAAAAAACATATATCTAGATGAAAAGATTCCCCATGTTATGACTAATCCAAGAAGAGCAAATGCAACCAGCACAAAAGTTTTATGCGAGGACCTAGCAAAGACAAAAGGATGAGCTGAAACAGAAGTGAAATGACAAACTTCAGATCCCATGCTGGGATAACAAGAAACATCACTCTCATGTATTATTGGTAAAACTGAAAAGAAGGACACAAGTGAAGGCGACTTTCTATCACATATCAATCTTTGAATTGGATAATAAATGTAAAAATTTTAATACCGCTTTTTGGAATTTACCCTGCAGAAATACTCTCATTGGCATCTAAAGGTTCATGATGGACCAAGACATTCTTGGAAACATTATCTATAAGAAGGAAAAAATGAACAGCCATTTTAATACTCAGTAGTAGGAAAACAGCAAATAAATCATCGTCAACTATGCCATGGAATGCACAGAAGTGTTAAAGAGATTGAAACAAATGTGTACTCACTTCCAAAAGTATCCATGATATATTATTAAATTAAAAATATAGCCATGAAACAGCATGTATAGTGTTATTCCATTTATGTCAAATTATAATGTATTTGAATAGTACTAGCAAAAAGCCTGAAACAATATGCCCCAAGCTTTTAACAGTGGTTATCTGTAGAGGGTAGAATTACGTATTTACTTTACACGTCTCTATTGTTTGAAAGTTACATGACAAGCTTATATTCTGTCTCTATTCATTAAAAAAAAAAAAAAAGGGCTACATATCCACTGGACCAGTGTCCTTGTCTCTAGCCAGAGTCTACCATGTCACCTGTCAGGATCTTCAGTTCAGTGATATATGTGTGGAATCATCTTCCAATGGCTAAATCTGGGGTGTCCTTCAAATCTGCCAAATTCCACAAAGAAGCGAAAATAACCACTCACTCAAATGACCCTTCTAGTGAACTTGAATGAGTTACATTGTAAATAGCAAGACCAAATGACCGAATGTTACATGGGATAATGCCAGTATATTTTTTTCCTGTTTAGTTCAGAAATTGTTTAAAAAACAGTGTGCCTGTGTGTGTGCGTGCACATGCGTGCACATGTGTATTCTGAGCAGCCCCAAGAGGTCTTTCTTTTATCCCTCAAAGTCAAAGATAGACTTCACAAGCCAAGAATGGAGTATCACGCACCTGAACTAACATCTCAGGCCTGGGTCAAAAGGAAAATCGACTGATGATTGGCATCCTTTCAAAGGCTTTTCAAATGATGCCAAATAATTAGAAAGAGATCATGTTAAAGGCACTCAGACAGAATCTCCCTGAGGATAGTGGGTGGGGTAGGAGAGCGGGAGCGAGGACAAAGATCCTACCCTCTCTTCCCACCCCCACCTTGGATTTTGTCATCAGTTGTTCCTTATTAGTGTGGGCTCTCTTTTTTTCCCAAGGAAATTCATCTAATTTAATTGCAAAACATGCGAGACGGGCAATCCATCTTGCCCCACTGCCCACAGAAACAATACAGAAGGGTGGGCTGTTTTCCCCTAGCTTCATCTCTGGCAGAGCCCTTCCACGTTCAAATTAAAGGAATTACAGGGTAAACATGGTAACCACAATTAAGATATTTTTAGAAACATAAAATCCTCTGGAAAACATGACACTAATACCGGTATTATGATTGAAGTTAGGAATTATGGTTATTAGAAGCTTTCAGTTTATGTGCCTCATAAATCTAATCGCCTCACACATCCACTGATGCTGTTGCTATATTTACTGCAGACATCTATGATGACAGACAGTACCTTTGAGAAGGGCCAGATAAACAAAATATTTTACATACTCCAGCTTCTCAGTGTCTAATGGATTCATATCATGGAGAGAAAAAGGCTTCATTAAAGGAACGGCACCAGATGCTGAGAAGCCGATTTACCACGGAGATTTGATCTGAGTTATGTGCTCCTGTTTAATGGGAATGCTGCAGCTCCCCGCCCAGAATCCTGAGTACAGAATGGACAGGGAGGGGAGCTGAGGAGTGTCAGGGTGCAGGGGAGGAGATGGGTGAGCTGACAGCTCTGTAGATACAAAACTTCCCCTGGCAACTCAGAAACCTCTGGAAGAAATATCATATGAAAATCTAATAGCATGTGTTAGGTGTCCAAGATCATCAGGAACACCCATCGTTACTGGGAAAATAGGGAAGATACCCTAAGGAAGAAGGAAATTCACAGCAACTCCCAAATTCTCCTCCCCGATGTGGCTCTACTTAGGGGCTTTGAGTGACCTTGAAGAGGAAAAGGAATGAATAGGATGTTATAGTCACCAGATCACCAGTATGGAAAAGAAACAATTTTAGCTTGCTTTGACCTTTGGATGCTCCTTGAAATTATTTGAAACCCTCACTATTGAAGTCCTAATCTCAAAAATTAAAATGTATGCTTAAGAATACATATTATTATGTAATAGGTGGCAAATTAGGAACATTTTAAAGGACATGAGCTCCTGATTTTTTTTTTTTCCCTGACAAGAGGGTTAGTACAGAAAGAGTTCTACAATGGCTAAGACTCAATTGGTGATTTTCACTGCATTCTGACTTTCAAACATCCCCCACAAAAATCTACTAGATTTTCTAGATTAACTGCAGGCAGATACCACAACTTTTTCTCAGATTCTTAATAGCCCCTAATAGAATGGCCCTTTTATATTGTGGACACTCAATAAACATGATTGATGGAAAAGGCTGGACAGGGGAACATGCCAGACAGGGAGTTTTCTACAGTATATAGCCACTTTGACAATCTGGTTTAGATGTGTGTGTGTGTGTGTGTGTGTGTGTGTGTGTGTGTATTTGTAGGCAGGAGCAATGCTCACCATGTGTGAGGGTGGAGTAATCTGGGAAAGAAATGATGATTTCTTGGGCCAAGAAATGTTGATGTCGTGGGCCAAGGAATGGCAGTGGGAAGTAAATGCACAGAAGAGGACATATTTGAGGGATACTGAGAAAGTAGAATGGACAGGTCTTGGTCGTTGCCCGGATGTATCAAGCAGAGTAGAGTGAGGAATCAAAGATGGTGCTCAGGCTCCCGGCTTGAGCAACACATTGCCTGTGGGAAACCAGCTTGCAGTGGAAGGCCAACAGATTTAACTATAAACACACTGAGTGGAAAATGCCTGTGATCTCCAGGTGGAGAAGACCACCAGTCTCAAAGGGGTATAAAAACAGGCAAAATAAGAATAAGAGAACAGAGTTGGGAAAGGTGACTGGGAAATGGCCTTTACCTACAGGAAGACTTGTACTTTATTCTTAGAGTTAAAACACCATTTGAAGAGAGCAATAAAAGAAATTCCACAGAGGAGTGAATCCTTTGAGAACATTCTTTAAGTGGCATGATTTTGCCATAATTCCCCCAAAACAAGTGAGTTTTCATTCTAGATGTCTTTACCTACAAGGATTCCATCCACTTAAATAAATGGGATCCTGCCATCTAACAAAACAGCACCACTGCTCACAGAACAAACGGAATCTAAAGTATCCACTGGTAAAAATCTGGTATTGTGAGATTACCCCAAACGTTCTTCTGAAAAAGTAAAGCCCCCAAATATTTTGTGTCTTATTCCTTAAGAATAAGTTCTGTTGATAGCAGGAAAGAAGAATGCTGGACCTTATCTAAACATGTGGAAGTCTGATGGAGAAAATAAATGCGTGTGGAGGGCCAGAAGCATGAATTATGCATGCCACATCATCACACTTTTCCCTCAATATAGACCTGCAACATGCTTTGCATGGAAAAAGAAATTAGAATAGAACAGATATTGAGCAATTTTCTCCATAACTGGTTCTTACTCACCTTAAATGTAAAATTTTATTTAGCTTATTTCAAAGGGAGACATCCTTATTAAGGGAACACATTTACTGGCGCCTGTTGGAGAGAATTTAATGCAAACAGCCTGAAATAATTGAAGGAAAAACATCTTCTGACTGTTCTCAGAAGAGCTTAGCAAAGAAGAAGATGGCAGGAAAGAATTACTTTATTATATTGATTTTCTTGGAGAAATCAAAGGAGGATAACTCAAATAGACCAATTCACTCTTGCCAAACTCAGTGGAAGCACGTAGAGCCACCGTGAATTTATGTGTCAAAAACTGTTTGCAATCGTTTAGTTGAACATGCAAATCAGGGTTCGCACATTATTACTCTAATAAAGTAGCTAATACAAAGGGATATCTGGGTTCGTTTGCACACGTTCCCTGTTTTAAATGACTGCAAGTATAATGGGTGTAAGTTTTGTCTAACAAAATGTTTACAGTCCAATCAGATCATTAACCTGAAATATGAAGAGAGTGACGCATTTATTGCGGTGCGGTAACAAAGACACTGGAGCACAGCGGAAGTAATTGGACTCCAGTTCTCATGAAGCTAACATCTATTTTTCTTGTACAAGGAGCAAAACATTTCACTTTCATAAAGACGGTTTCCTACAGCTGGTAACATTGGTCATGCGTTTGGTGGTTTACTGTCATTTATGTAGATTTCCTTGATGCATCAAATAACATCACAAAAATTATATTGTGCCTTAATAAAATAACTGTACTTTTACTTTTTTAAGATTTTTTTACATTGACTCAAGGGTTCTTTATGAATATGCATATTATTTAGTAATGTACAGATTTCGAATTCTCTCATTCATTCTTCCATCCTCAGTTGGGCCCGGACTGTAAGAATCCGCTTCAGCGTTTCCCAAAGCATGTTCCACAGAACACTACTTCCACTGGATGTCAGATATACATTGCTCAAAGAAATGGGATTTTCTAGTCGAATGGGAATGGGAAATGCTGGGTAACAAAGTTAAACAGATTTCTCTATTAACAAAACTTCCCAGGTCTTTCAGTGTGTTCATGTACATTGAAAATCTCCAAGGAAGTGTATCTGAAGGCTGCTGAGTTTCCCAAATACTTTTCACCTCTGAAATGACCTTTCACCTTTTTCAATGAGCACTTTTCAGAATTGATCATCTAGGAGCTGACTGTGTGTGTGTTTCCATTACCTGGACAAGGCAGGTTC
This sequence comes from Neogale vison, assembly GCF_020171115.1. Taxonomy (NCBI): domain Eukaryota; kingdom Metazoa; phylum Chordata; class Mammalia; order Carnivora; family Mustelidae; genus Neogale; species Neogale vison. The sequence continues at coordinate 71,754,557 of NC_058093.1, forward strand.
AGTTACAAACAAGACAGAATTATGTGACAACAGGGAGAGGGGTAGGGCACTATAGGGTTCACCATCCAACTAAGTGGGCAGCTGTTCTTCAGTCTGGTCCACAAAAACTTCTAAGAAGAACAGGAATTATGTGTGTGTGTGTGTGGCAGAATTCATCTTAAAACACTTTATGGGCCAGACATACCTGCTACAAACATGGTCCTTGAGCTTCCTGATTTGGACTTGTAGCCCCAGGACTGTACTTTGTAACCCATTCTATAAAACTTTTGGCCCAAAGAAGTCATGCCTATCCTACATTATCTTTCAGATTATGATTTCAGGTCATTGTTATTGTAATGGCCCTGGTAATGCTAGAAGTTTCTGGTCATGCTGCTGGATGCTCTTAAAAATCAAGTCTTTAGCTCACCTACATGAAATCATCTCCCTTATTTGTGACCCACAACACATTGTCCTCTTACAATGTAATTTATGAAGATGAAAAGCACAATCAATATTCGTTGGGGAAAAAGGAAAATAATACTAAATATCTTGGTTTGCTTGGGCTGCCATAACAAATACCACAGACTGGGTGGCTTCAACAACAGAAATGTATTTCTAAGATTTTATTTATTTTTTTATTTATTGGGGTCCTTTTTGGGGTATCAGGGGGGAGTAAAGATGGATAGAGGGGTAGGGAGAGGGAGGAGAGGAAAGAATCCCAAGCAGACTCCACACTGAGCAGGGACCCTGACCCAGGGCTCAATCTCAAGATCCTGAGATCATGACCTCAGGAAATCAGCAGTCGAGCCCTTAACCAGCTGAGCCACCCAGAAGACCCTATTTCTTCCAAGTTCTAAAGGCTAGAGTCCAACATCAAGGTTTTCACAGGGCTAGTGTTTTTCTGAGGTCTTTCCTGGGCTTTCACATGATCATTTTCTGCTTGGATCTTCACCTGGTCTTCTCTCTGTGGGTATGTCTGTACCCTAATCTCTTCTTTTGTGGACACAAGTCATATTGGATTGGGACCCACCCTGATGACTTTATTTTGCCTTTACTACCTCTCAAAGGGCCCTATCTCCAAATGCCATCACATTCTGAGGTCCTGGGAGTTAGGATTTCAATACAGGAATTTGGGGGGAACACAATTCAGCCCAGAACAGTAAAGGACCTTACAAAAACAAAAACTTAATAAGACTCTTCTTTAACTTGTATTTACTTTATTTAAAAAATCACCCAATCTCATAAATAATAAACGTGTGAAGCCCACCACAGGAAGGCAAAGCATCAAATAAAAATTGGTCGGAAAGCCAGGTGCTTTCACATCAACATGGCTGCCCACACCCAGCACAGGGCTTCAGAGAATTACCAGCCATAATGTCCAGGTCAAATAGGTAATACTTTGAGAATTTTTAGTTGATAGGAGACTAGAGGAGAGAGGTTGGTAGGGTTGCCTAGCATGCCTTACAAATCACAGGGCTGAGATATACCAGAGAAAATACTGATTTCATGCCAAATTCCCAGAAGGAGTAAGGGGCTGGCTAGTAGCTAATAAAGGGTAAATCATATTATATGGGGCTTTGGCTTTTTTTAAGAGCACTGACTTTCATAACAAGTTAGGGAGAAAAGCCAAAAGAGGAATAGAAACAGTAAATGTAGACTTTAGTGAGGCTGACAATTTTAGCATAAAGGCTTTTATGATATGCGGGGTGCCTGGGTGGCTCAGTGGGTTAAGCACCTGCCTTCAGCTCAGGTCATGATCTCAGGGTCCTGGGATTGAGCCCCACATCTGAGTCCCTGAGCAGGGAGCCCACTTCTCCCTCTCCTTCTGTGCGTGAGCTCTGTCAAATACATTTTAAAAATCTTTAAGAAAAATACTTTTATGACATGGGAAGGATCCTACTGTTGCTTGTAGGGCTGTGCTCCAAAACATAATTCTAGTGCTTTGTTGTCAGCGTAAGGGCATTCCCAGAAAGCTAGCCTTTGGTCTGACACCTTAACATTTTTTATTAGCAAGTACAATGATTCAGTGGACATACTGGCTGTGCCACTGACAATAATTTTGAGCAAAAGAGTTTATTTCATAGGAGTTAGGGAAGCAGAGAGTATGGAAGCAGAGTATTCATAAGGTTCTCTTAGATTGGGAGAGAGCTTAGGGAATACTAGACCTAACACCTTGGACTGGAAACATAAGCATAAGTGAGCTCTTTAAATGCATGACATTTGTACTAAGAATTGAGGTTTTTCTTTCTTCAGTCTATCTAAGAGACTTGAGCCAATTTCAACTGGGTGGAGTGGCCTTATGGCCATGTCTTACATGGTTATATAACTTAATAAACATCCATGCCATGTCCCAACCTAAGACTGGTCCTTGCTTTTTGGATGAAGTGCTCTCTGTGTATCTTAATTTCATTGAACATCTGGGATGAAAGGAGTTATTGCTATAAGACTTCACATATAAAATGGCTTCAGTTAAGACCCCCAATACTTACACACCTATAAAGTTATTATTTTGGCTATAAGCTGTGAGTGTGAGAACACTTCACATAAATAAGGTAGGGATGGATTCCTGGGCCACTTCAGGCTCAGATGTTGTTAATGTCATCAGAGTTCTGTGTTTATCCTACAACAGCTGAACTCATGGCTTGGCAGGTCAAAAACCTTTCTGTGCACTTTTCAACCCACACTGAAGTCCAATGTCTGGGATAACACTCAGGAAAATATTGTTTCCATTTGCAAATTTCCTTATGCTCACATTGTTATTTTGGCAAAAGCAGGCAGAAATTAAATGCCTGTCAAATGCATATTACTGGCTTCACCAGCTAATGTAAAATTCTGGCCTTGCCCTTTCATTTTCATTAGGGCAACAAAAATTGGTTTTAAAAAATTTTTTAAGATCTATCTTCAGGAACCCTTATGGAAAATCACAGTGTCAGGCTTAACCTGTAGAATAAAACAAAAACAATCAAATCTAATCAGAAGGGAACATCTGCCCAGAAAAAAATTTATTCACCCAACACATAAATAATAATTGTGTGTGTGTATTTCAACACATGCCTCCCTCATTTAACCATTACATGAGGTTTCCTTTATTTAATGAACATTTACAGAACACCTACTAAGGGCTCAATGCCATTAAGCATTAGGGAAGGTACAAAGATGAATTAGACAAGCTTCCTGTGCTCATAATCTGGGGACAAAAACCAGGCACTGAGAAAAGTAATTTAAATTCAGTGTAAAGAAGTAGTTAATTGCTACTCTGAGAACACATTTCATGCCAGATTCCATTTGAAGAATGGGCACACCTAACTGTCAGGATGGTGGAGGTAGTAGATATCTGTCTGCCTAAGAGCCTTCAGTCAACAATTCATTTTCATGTTCATGAAGGAGGGTTGGCAAAAGATAACCCACAGGCCAAATTCAACCCATGACATGTTTTTGTCAATAAAGTTTTTTTTTTTTTTTGTAAATAAAGTTTTAATTAGAACACAACCATGCCCATTTGCTTACATGTTGTCTCTGGCTACCTTTGACCTACAATGGCTAAGATGAATGAGTGCCTCCAAAGTGCCTGTGTCCTATTACCCACAACTTGTGACTATTACTTTACATGACTGAAACTAATTGCATGAGTCCCTAAAAGTGGAGACTCCTTCCCCAGCTGTGACCAATGAGAGAGATGGCTGCGTGAAAAGGATTGGATGCCCCCAGGGCTCATTCTGAAATGTAGGTGGCTGTGTGCAAGAAATTCTGCAAGCCACTCCAGTGAGCTAGGAAATGCATCCTTTCCTAGAACTTCCAGAAAGGAATGCAGCCTTGGTCTTAACCCAGTGAGACATGTGTGAGACTTCCAACCTACCGAACTGTAAGATAAATTTGTTGTTTTACAGCAACAATAGAAAACTAATATAGACAGAGACCATATGGTCCCCAAGCTCTAAAACATTTACTCTTTGCCCCTTTACAGAATAAGTTTGCCAACGTCTCTTCTTAAATATGCTTGGCAAATATTCCAGGGATGTCTCAAATGCTGGTGGCAGAAACTACTAATTGTCCCCCCATCACCCAGTGTCCTTTTCTTCTTTTTAGTGGTAGAATCCTATGCACACATAACTTTTATTAGGGCACATGGACACCCAACTAGAGACTATATTTCCCAACCTCTTTTGCAGCTAGGGCTATTCATGCTACAAAACTACTATGAATAGAAGTGATGTGTGCAATTTCTATGTCACTTTCTTGAAGAAGTTGTATGGAGTGCCTGGGTGGTCAGTCGATTAAGTGTCTAAGTTTGGCTCAGGTCATGATTTCCAGGTCCTGCGATGGAGCCCTGCATCTAGATTCCTACTCAGTGGGGAGTCTGCTTCTCCCTCTGTCTCTACTCCTCCCCCTGCTTGTGCACTCTCTCTCTCTCTCCCTGTCAAATAAATAAAATTAAAAAAAAAAAAAAGAGGAAGCTGTTTACCCTCCATTTTCTCTTTCCCTTATGATAGAATGCAAACCTGGTGATGATAAGCTACCTTTGATAATATGGAAGGGGATAACACTCTGAAGAACAATGAAACAACAAAATGAGGGGAAAAAAGGTCTGGATCTCTGAATGATCATGTATAGCAGAGCTGCCTAACTACACTTGATCTCACTATGTACATGGATATATTAGAGAAGAATAAACTTCTGCCTTATCTGAGTCACTATATTCTGGGATGTCTCTGTATCAAAAGTTGAGGCTTTACCCTAACTAGTACAAGGAGGCAGTCCCACGTTAGTGTAGGATTGGAAAAGAAACGGATTAGTTCGTGAATGGGCTGCTTTCATCCATAGTCACCATAGGCGCTGGGAGCTTTCCTAAACCAACTTGAAAGCTCACATGGATATTCAAACACATGGCTGCAAATTCTATGACATTCCTTCTATTAAAAGTGGGTCTCAATCAAGAATTGAGTGGAAGTCATGAATAGACATTTCTCCAAAGAAGACATACAAATAGACAACACATACATGAAAAAAATGCTCAATGTAACTTGGCATCAGAGAAATACAAATCAAAACCACAGTGAGATACCACCTCACACCAGTAAGAATGGATAAAATTAACAAGTCAGGAAATAACAGATATGGGTGAGGCTGTGGAGAAAGGGGAACCCTCTTACACTGTTGGTGGGAATGCAAGCTGGTGCAGCCACTCTGGAAAACAGTATGGAGTTCCCTCAAAAAGTTGAAAATAGAGCTACCCTATGACCCAGCAATTGCACTTCTGGGTATTCACCCCAAAGATACAAATGTAGTGATCTGAAAGGGCACATGTACCTGAATGTTCATAGCAGCAATGTACACAATAGCCAAAATATGGAAAGAGCCCATATGTCCATCAAGAGATGAATGGATAAGGAAGACATGGGGTTAGGGTGGCGGGGGGCTGGGTGGCTCAGTGGGCTAAAGCCTCTGCCTTCCGCTCAGGTCATGATCCCAGCGTCCTGGAATCGAGCCCCACATTGGGAATCTCTGCTCAGCAGGGAGCCTGCTTCTTCCTCTCTCTCTCTCTCTCTGCCTCTGCCAACTTGTGATCTCTGTCTGTCAAATAAATAATAAAATCTTAAAAAAAAAAGAAGAAGAAGAAGAAGACATGGGGGGGGCACCTGGGTGGCTCAGTGGGTTAGAGCCTCTGCCTTCAGCACAGGTCATGGTCTCAGGGTCCTGGGATCGAACCCCGCAACAGGATCTCTGCTCGGTGGGGAGCCTGTTTCCCTCTCTCTCTCTCTGCCTGATTCTCTACCTACTTGCGATCTCTGTCTGTCAAATAAATAAGTAAAATCTTAAAGAAGAAGAAGAAGAAGAAGAAGAAGAAGAAGAAGAAGAAGAAGAAGAAGAAGAGGAGGACATGGTATATATATACAATGGAATACTAAGCAGCCACAAAAAAAAAAAAAGAAAGAAAGAAATCTTGCCCTTTGCAACAACATGGATGGAACTAGAGAGTATTATGCTAAGGGAAATAAGTCAATCAGAGAAAGACAATTATCATATGATCTCACTGATAGGTGAATATAAGAAACAAAACAGAATCATAGGGGAAGAGAGGAAAAAGTAAATCAAGATGAAACTAGAGAGGGACACAAACCATAAGAGAGTCTTAATCATAGAAATAAAACTGAGGGTTGCTGGAGGGGAGGGAGGTGGGGGTTGGGGAAATTGGGTGATGGACATTAAAGAAGGAATGTGATATAATGAGCACTGGGTATTATATAACACCAATGAATCACTGAAAGAAAAAAAAAGATGGGATCTATGTCTTCTTTCCTTGAATTGGGAAAAGCTTGTGTCTGTTTGGATTCATAAAGAATGACAGAAGTGATGCTAGGGACCTTAGAGACTGGGTCATAAAAGGCCATACAGCTTCCATGCTGTTTGATGGAATATTCATGATGGATATTCATGATGGAGCCCTGAGTCACCATGGTAGAAGTCCAACCACCTGAGACCACCATATTGGAGAGGCAACATAGAGATATTCAGGTCAATAGTCTCAACTGAGGGATCACTCAGCCATCTTAGCTATGTGCCAGACCCATGAGTGAAAAAGCCATCTTGGAAATGGACCCCCAACACCAGCCATTCCAGCCTAACCATTTAAGACATTCCTAGTTCTTTTAGACATCTCAGACTTATGAAACAGAGAATAACCCTTTGGCCTTTCTCAATTCCTGACCCATACAATCCATGAACATAATAAAATAGTTGTTATATTATGCCATTAAGTTTTTTTTTTTTTTAAAGATTTTATTTATTCATTTGAGAGAGAGAGACAGTGAGAGAGAGCATGAGCGAGGAGAAGGTCAGAGAGCGAAGCAGACCCCCCATGGAGCTGGGAGCCTGATGTGGGACTCGATCCCGGGACTCCAGGATCACGACCTGAGCCGAAGGCAGTCGTCCAACCAACTGAGCCACCCAGGCGTCCCAATGCCATTAAGTTTTGAGTTTAGTTACCCCTCTCTCCCTAAGAATGAAAGAGAGGAGTAGCTGATGACAAGGCATAAAAATTCACTGTCCTCCCAACCACCCAAAATCTAGTCATTGGGATCTATCATGAGGAGGCAAATAAGATGTCTCCAACATGATCTTCCTCTTAAGGTAATAACAACCCCAAAGTGTTCACTGGCTTGTGCCCATGGGAAGGGGTCCTGTGAGCCACTCCAGACCTGGAACACCATAAGGCACAAGACTAAGGGGCAGGACAACTCAACTGTAATGACACTCAGAATAAACACCATTATGTTGATTTTATCTGGGTGGGGAGGGGAGGGAAGGCCAGTGTTTAGAAGGCCCCAGTGACAGACCAAATTTGGTCTTTTTACCAGATATCTGTATTTCACACAGAGCCTAAAATAAACCTTTGTGAAGAAGGGTGTCCTCCTACAGAGTATGTCAAATAATTCAGGAAATGTCACACAGAAATGCCAAGAGCCTTCATAGCATTGTTGTAATTACTATGGGGCAGCGCTGCTACAACAAAATTTGATTAGTACTGGGGTCCCATTATGTAACTTGGATTTCTATGACATATCTTTTCTTGGAAGTATGCTGGTGTGCAATAACTTGGAGCTTACAATGAATTAAAGCCTGTGAACTTGCTGACATACACTGGCAGCCAGGACAGGATCAGTCCACAGGAAGAGAAAGAAAAGCAAATCTGCCTCCCTGCTGTAAGCGATCCCTCTGCCATGGGAGCTCCTGGGTCTCTGTTAACCCATGTTTGCTAGGTGTTGGGCCAACCTAAGGGATAAGCCTACTAGTTAAAATCAAAACTGGTACCCTGTTTAACCCATTAGCTAGTTTAGTCCTTGAAATTAATTTATAGAAGTAATTAATTTATTCTGAAGATTGCATTGAACCTGCTCAATGCTCAGAAAGTCTTGCAATGGCCTTTGGCCAAAAGCAATAAAAAAATAAGTCAAGGTTTACTGATAGAATGAGAAAGCAAATTAGAAAAATCTTTACCATTTACCCCTAATTAGATTTCATTTAGACATGCTTATATGTGTGAAAACCATTGTCAGAGGACACCTCATTTTCCTGAAACTTGACTGACAGAATATACTTTTCCTGACTGGGTGGTTGAAGTTTGAGCGCCCACCAGCTAGCTCTCCTCGTCACTGCCCCACTGCCACTGCCACTCCACCTACCCCTTTGTCAGGAAACTTCTTTCTGTCTTTCTTTCTTTCTTTCTCCCGTCTCTTATTGTAAACCACATCCTTCACTATCAAGCTTTGGGACCCATTTAAGTGTGCAGATGAGCAAAGTTAGTCTCTGAGAAATAGAGGCCCTGTGGGGATTTTTGAAGAGCCCATCAGAGGTAATGTATTCAAGTAACAGTTCATTGTTTCCTCAATACACTGTGATACCCTCCACGAGATAAAATCCACTAAAAAGACTGCAGTATGCCCAGTGAAATACAGAGATCTATGTCATAGCTTCACAGGAAGTGGAAGCCTTGCAGTAAGATTGGGCATGATACTATCTAGAACTCCCAAGGAGTTGAGGTCATACAGTCTGGCCCTCTGGCCCTAGACTATTACTAAATGTTATCTTGAATACTTTGATAGCAGCTGACCCTCCCTCACGAAAGTTCCCACATGGGCTTTTAATGCTAAGAGCTACAGAAGAACCCTTTCCTTTATTTTTTTTCCAAAGATACATTTTATTTATTTATTTATTTATTATTTATTTATATTTTCAGCATAACAGTATTCCTTGTTTTTGCACCACACCCAGTGCTCCATGCAATCCATGCCCTCTCTAATACCCACCATCTGGTTCCCCCAACCTCCCACCCCCCACCACTTCAAACCCCTCAGATTGTTTTTCAGAGTCCATAGTCTCTCATGATTCACCTCCCCTTCCAATTTCCCCCAAATCCCTCTCCTCTCTAACTCCCCTTGTCCTCCAAAGGCAAAGGAAACAAAAGCAAAAATAAACTTTTGGGACTTCATCAAAATCAAAAGCTTCTGCACAGCAAAGGAAATAGTCAACAAAACAAAGAGGAAACCCACGGAATGGGAGAAGATATTTGCAAATGACAGTACAGACAAAAGGTTGATATCCAGGTTCTATAAAGAACTCCTCAAACTCAACACACACAAAACAGACAATCATATCAAAAAATGGGCAGAAGATATGAACAGACACTTCTCCAATGAAGACATACAAATGGCTATCAGACACATGAAAAAATGTTCATCATCACTGCCATCAGGGAGATTCAAATTAAAACCACATTGAGATATCACCTTACACAAGTTAGAATGCCAAAATTAGCAAGACAGAAAACAACATGCGTTGGAGGGGATGTGGAGAAAGGGGAACCCTCCTACACTGTTGGTGGGAATGCAAGTTGGTGCGGCCACTTTGGAGAACAGTGTGGAGATTCCTCAAGAAATTAAAAATAGAACTTTGCTATGACCCTGCAATTGCACTACTGGGTATTTACCCCAAAGATACAGACGTAGTGAAAAGAAGGGCCATCTGTACCCCAATGTTTATAGCAGCAATGGCCACGGTCACCAAACTGTGGAAAGAACCAAGATGCCCTTCAACAGACGAATGGATAAGGAAGATGTGCTCCATATACACTATAGAGTATTATGCCTCCATCAGAAAGGATGAATACCCAACTTTTGTATCAACATGGACGGGACTGGAAGAGATTATGCTGAGTGAAATAAGTCAAGCAGAGAGAGTCAATTATCATATGGTTTCACTTATTTTGGAATCCTTTCCTTTAAGGATTCTTCTTAAGAGTCCTAGATTCTCTTCCCAAGGTTTCAGCTGAGTAGAAATAAAGCAAGAGCCCATTTGCCAATACCTCTTCAAAGGGAAAAATGTATTTTCTGAAGAATCCTAATTTTGTCAAATTTCAGCTACTCTGAAAAAAATCACTTTCCCCTGCTTCTTAAGAAATTAAAAAGGAGACTCCCTTTAAATGCGTTTTTATTATTTTTGTGACCCTTTAAACGTAAAGGGCAGAGTAGGCCAGTACTGTATGTGCCAGCTAACCCATGGACAGATTGTGAAGAAATGCAGTTAGAGCCAATAGTGATTCTTATAAAGCAGAAAGCGTGGGGAATAATGCTAGGTTTGCCCCTGAGCTGGCTGACCTTGGGCGAGTCCCTTCACCTCTTTACACCTCATCTGTAACATTAAGCCTGGAGTAGAGGAACTTGCTAGTCGTTTCTTTCCAGTTCAATGGATAAGAAAGACATTGTACTTGGGTATCTCTTAACTCTTGCTCTTATGTGTGTGACCCATTTATATGACTCGACAAACCAGTACTTATCGAGCCCCTACCAAGTAGAAGACACGTGCTTGGCACCGGGAATGATATCAAAGCAGCCGACACAGAAGCTACCCTCCAGAAGCTCCCAACTTAGTTGAGAAGATGGGACCACGACATGAAGTCATATGGCATCATAACACAGTGTGCAAGATGTCACCGCTGTCGGTCCCCAATTGCCCAGCTGCATGTTTAGCAGAACACCCCAAACTGCTCAACCTTTCCAAACCCTGAGTCTGCAACATGTGAGAAGACACACTCTCACTGGTCGGGTCTACAGTCCTGAACCCCCTTCCCCAGCCCCGGATACCCATATGTCCGTCCAACACCTGCCTTCACTCATACTTGAGCACAATCTGAAAGAGGGTTTTCCCTGTCCTGCTTTCTCATGAATTGTATTAGTGAGTTTGCAGGTGCTGTATCAGAATCCCCAAAATGAGAGTGAGTTGTCTAAACTGGAAGTTTATTTATTTCTAACGTAACAACTATCCAGAGGTGGATAAGATAGTTTTATTGTGCTCTACACCTGGCTTCGATTTCTGGATCCCAAAGAGCTGACGGAGTGTTACACATTGCTACAAACAGGGAGCAATCCATGGTAATGGAAGAATAATTTGGGTGCCAGAATTTTGAAGGTTCTAGTGTTTAGATGAGGGAATTACAAGACCCTTAAATTTATTTAAATATCCAAACTCAAGCCGCTCCCTGCACTTCTCGAATGAATTCTGTAATTCTGTAATCCAGAATGTTTTCATAGGATCTGTTCCCAAGCTGCTTTGAGAATTTGTTATGCTGCTACTGAAGGACATTTAGGATGGAAAAAACCTCAGACTTCAGGATAGCAAAATGGGGTAGGGGGTTAGGGGGGCTGGGAATCAAAAGTAGAGTGAAAGATATAACCAGACCAAAATGCAGCCAAGAAGTTTGCATTATTAAGAGGTTTGCTACTGTTTGGGCAGGAAGAAGATTGATGTTTGCATTCGGGCCTTCCTGCTGTGTTGTGTGGCAGGATTGTTGCAAGCTTAAAAAGACTTTAACAGGCTGTCTCCAATGTGCAAATGTAAAACCCCAACTTTTGCTGGATTGCATGGGGGAGGGAGGGTGACTATTTGTAAAACAACATAAATAGACACTTCAAAGTTAATAACATTTACAGTCTCTAGTAAGTCAGGAGGGGAAACCACGAGAGAACAGAGGTAGTCGTTGGCAACATTCAAAGATCTGGGGAAATTGGGTCTAAATGAAATCATCCTGACAGCAGAGTGCATCTTTTGGGGCCACCTCAGAGAAAAGGACATTACACCTCACATCTCCAGCCTGAGCATGTGTGATAATGAATTCATGAACTTGAGACTGTGCCGATGACAATTCTTCTACGATAAGCTTAATACGTCTATAAATGGGATTTTTTTTTTTTCAGAGTCACAGGAGGGGAAGACAGAGCAGCAGGAGTAAATAGAGACACTCTCTTTCCCTACATATTTATATTTTCCTTTACAAAATGCCAGAAAGTATCCTCGTCCATAATTGAATTTTTTCAGTCTTCTTAAAGCAAAGTATTCCCCAAATATTTGTATGGAAAAAAAATTGTGCTTTATAACACATGGAATGTTATTCCAATCAATTTTCTCCAAATACTAAGTCTTTCCAACACTGTTTCTTGTTCTAGTCATTAGAGTGACTACTGTTTTTTGTTACCCACACTGTATCTAAAAATTTTAAGAAAAAGAAAAAACACAAAACTTCTTCTCTATTATCATTATCCTAATTCAGTCTGCTTGTTCAGAGATAAAACCAGATTGATCCATGTTAACACAAAATCTATGATCATTTGGGCCTCACCTTTGACAACTAAAGACAGATGATGAACATAAATTTATCTCAGTTCCTGAAAGATTTATGTCCAAAAGTTCCGGGTTGACATACTAGATTTTAAACATTCTAACTAAAGCCTGGGGTATAATATCTAGGGTGAATAGTCACACCTAAAAACTATATCTTCATACAAAGCCTTCTTTCTTTAAACTTCATGTGTTTCAATTTATTTGTTTTTCAATCTTAATTATTCCAACCACTAAATAGAAATGATAATTATATGACGTGATAGAGGCATTAATTATTGTTACAATGGCAAACGCAATATATAAATATCTAACCAACATATTGTACATCTTAAATTTATACAACGCTATATGTCAGATATATTTTAATTAAAAAATAATTTTTTTTCAAGTAGGCTCCATGCCAGCATGGAGCCCAATGTGGGACTTAAACTCACAACCCTGAGATCAACACCCGAGTGGAGATCAAGAGTCAGACACTCAACTGACCAAGCCACCTAGGCACCCCTTCATTTAACCTTTTTTTAAACTGTGCAGGTTTCTTGAAAGCAAGCTAGAGATGAGTACAGAGGAGAGAGAAACTGACCTCCTGCCCTCCTCCCTCTGAAGGCCATGTTTGAGACACCTGTCTAGACAGTGGTGTGCAGCAGCCAATGTGCCAACGTGCCAAGTCCTTTCCATTTCCCTTTGTTCACTCAGTGCCTGTCCTTTCCGCCTGAGAACCACATCCTGAGAAAGTGCTTTGCCGCCCGAGCTCCAGCCTGAAACAAGCACGGGGCTCTCCAGCTGGGTGAACCTCCCTAGACCTGCGCTTTTGATGTTAAAATCTTGTGATCAGATAAAGGCGGACCCACTCCATCAGGGCTTGGCTTCCAGGGTATCCAGTTAACCGAGCTTCCTTTTCAAATCTACAGCCATCGTTAGAACCCCACTGCAGGGATCTACCTGACGTTCAGGCATTCAGACATTTCATAAATACTGCTTTAGGTCTGTGAATTTGTTACCATAAATCTCCCCCAGATTCAGGATTTTTCTCTCATTCACAGTTGACGAGAGCCTTATGTCTTCACCATTGACACAACTTAGATGTGGGGGCGCCTGGGTGGCTCAGTCATTAAGTGTCTGCCCTTCCGCTCTGGTCATGATCCCAGGGTCCTGGGATAGAGCCTCGCATGGAGCTCCCTGATTGGCAGGAAGCCTGCTTCTCCCTCTCCCACTCCCCCTTGCTTGTGTTCCTTCTCTCCCTGTGTCTCTCTCTGTTAAATAAATAAATAAAATCTTTAAGGGAAAAAAAAAAAAAAAAACCTTAGATGTGAAGATTCCATATGAGTAACGCAGGCTGTGATCCCTGCTCACATCCCTGAGAGCTCTTGCTGTTTACAGAGGGCGAGCTGCTTTTGTGTGATTCAAAGCATTACTAATTAAAACCTGTTACCTTCCTAAGGGTAGATATATTCTCCTCCAGAGCAGCATTTGTCTGTCCCATTAGCATTAATGGGAGTAACACAAGTGCATCGAGAGGAGAATGGTCCCCTTGGGTCTTTGAACTTAAGTCTACTTCAAAACTGAAACCGATATATACAATGGTATCATTGATGCCATTAAAAATCATTATACTTTACTGCAACTTTTATAAAAGTAATTGTAAGCTTCATGAAATATACTTGGCTCCTGGGAGTTGTGCATTATTAGGCCGAGACTGGACATGATAAAGTGAACTACGCTATAATACTTGAAAAATATTTTGGCCAGGGGAATTTATTAGATCCAGTCAAGCTTGTGCAGAGGTCTGTGTTCATAAAGACAATTAGCCTGGGTAGATTTTAAAAGCATATACAATTCCACACTGAAATTCAGGGAAGGAGTTGGTAAAAGGATGGGACTCAGTGTAACCCACTATCTTTACAATGATATGTCTTAATGGTTCACTATAAAATGCCATCACCTTGTATCTCTGTAATATGCTTAATTTGCATAGCCTTAAGTGTTTTACAGGCATTATATAGCTGATGTTCCAATTATTTTAGAAGGAGAAGGAGGAGGGCATTTTTTTTCCCAGACGGTGAAACTGAGGTTTAGAGAAGTAATGCAGTCATCATGGTGAAAGACGGCTGCAAAGGAAGGGTTTCAGCGTGCTGACGTGAAACACCAAGGTAAAGGATTCAGTTGCTGGGGAGTCAGGGGCAGGGATGTCCTTGATTTCCAATCTAGAGGTCCTTGCCTACAAAATTTGCTGTTGCATTCACAGTCCTGGGAGCAGCTGAGTGTGACCTCATCAACCGTATAACCATGAGCAAGTTTAACAATTTCCTCATAGGTAAAATCCAGTTTACAAAGTACCTACCTCAGGGAGCTGTTCTGAAGATTAAATGACTTAATATACATCAAACCTTTTGATGTGTGCCTAATATACATCAAAACTTTTGATAGTGCCTAGCACATAGTAAGTACTCAATAAATGTTAGTCATTATTACTATCCTTTAAGCCCTGCCAGGGTGTGTTACCTTGTAGGGAAACAGTGTCAGTGATTGGCAGAGAGACTTAACCCAGTTCTTTCCAGTCTCCCCAATAAGGCTGCTCTATCATACTTTACTGCATCGTCAGAATCCCATGACTTAGGGCTTTGGCCTTTCTAAAAATACAAGTTGCCTGGGGGAAAAAACATACCATTCCAGAAGTCTGCATGCATGCCACAGTCCACATAACTCCATCGGGTTGTTTCCAGAGAGGCAAGAGAGAGGTTGTGTTCCCTGCCCCCACTGAGGAAAGGACAGACCAAAAAGCCAAGTTGGTGCCAACATCCTAGCCTACAGCCGGCTGTGACCTCAGAGCTGTATCCTACCGCCTTACGGGTAACAGTGCCACACAGACGCCTCTACTTGTAAGTTGTGTTCGCAATTTCTGAATCTGCCTGGTATTGCCTGAACTCAAACTCCAGGGCTCTGAGGTCCTCTCAGTCAAGAATATTTGGCCACAACTGCGTAGCTGAATGCGGTGCAGGTGAGAATACCAGTGGTGCCAGAAATGCCTCCTGCCATCGTCTCCTCTCTCTGTATGCTTGGTTGTGGGCCCATCTGTCTGTTAAAACCCTTTGCATCGCTCAGGTTAGTTCCTCTCTTCTGTACCCACTCGGCACCCTACAGCTCTCCTTCTTTCATTTTACTGATATCATCTATGGTTTTCTCCACCAAGACAATATTTTATTTATCTTTGTACTAGGACAGTGCCCGCATCAGTGGACACAGATTTTTTACTAAATACAAAACTTCTGGGAAAAAAGAGTTTCCCAAATCATTTTGTGGCACCTGAATTTTGAAAAACATTCTCTCAGTTCTTAAATTCAGGTTCCCATGCTCTCAGTCGATTGCTCGGTGCTCTTGAAGGTGATTTGATTTGCTTCAGAGCTGCCTTCAGATTCCTTAGCTTTCCAGCAATTACATAAATGCTAAATTGGACACTTTTTTCTTATTTTTAAATGTCAGCAATAATAAACTGAGCCTGTATTTGCTTTTTAAATGTAATGAAAGTCAAATTAGACCACCAGATCAATTTCGCAGATTATTTTCATTTCTTTGGGTTTTAAACCAAATGAAGAAAACCTGTGGTCCCAGAAAGCTTAAGATGTGTTTAAAACCACTGACTTATTAAGCTCTTTTTTTTTTTAATAATATATATCTAGTTAGCATCTCAATAAACCTTATCAACCCTCTTTCATTCCACTGGTGATTTTCTGACCTCCAAGTTGAGCCCTGAAGTCTGCTCATGGGTGAGTAATCACAGCAAGCCCCTAGCAGAACCTATCCCCAAACTACAAATATATCATCTTCAGCATTATAAATCAAAGCCTCAAAGAGCATCATTTAGCCTGCAGCTAAAATTGCTTGTTTATCAGATGGTGCCTGGTTTAGCGTAGAGCGGTCCCTTGTAAATCTCTGGGACCTTTTACAGCATATACTTAAGCAAGCACATTGGCTCCTGGGAGGCTTTCTGAGAGCTTTAATGACTGTGGGCTGCTCAAAGATCCAGGCCCCCATTTAGTTAAAATGGCTACGGGTACAGTTTGGCTCCATTTTGTAAACTCGCAAAGATAAGGCATCTGCTTTCTCCAAAGTGAGCAGGGAGCATTTGTTTCTTAGGGAATCTTTCTATCTAAAGTGTTAATGTTCTTGTGGCTTTGGGCATTTTGACCTTTTGTCTGCTAACTTTTGATTTACTGAGGGAGAGAGTTCTTTCTCCAGACTTTATTGCCATTCTGGAAAGACTATGAAATGCATGTGACTCTTCAAAATTATATCCCCCCGCCCCCAAAAAAGCTTTTTAATTAACAACTGTTACACGTTAGGCACTATGGTATTCTACCCCTCCCCTCCACCCCCTGACCCTGCCAAATATAACATGAAACCCCTCTTTAGTTACATTTAAGAGTCAATATGCACAGTGCTTCTTCAATTAAAGTGTCTGCTACAGACTGTGCAGGCTGCTTGCTCACCTCAGCACTTTGTTTCCCGGAAAGAGAACAGTTTATGGATTCCAGCTTTGTAGCTAAAGGTAGCAAAGGGAAATTGTCCACCAAATTCCCATTGGTTTAAAAACCTAGCTACTTGCTAGAGTCATGAATAGCTTATTGACGGAACAGACCACCAAGGACCTAGGCAGCCCACCAACTACTTTACTGATAGACATTGGGAAAGACCTGATAAAATTCACTAATTAAAGAAATCTTTACACAATTCTTTCTTATATACAGTCTCCTTGATACAAGTTAATTAAAGTACTCTTCAAAACCTTCACCTGACTAGGGAAAAGTTCCCTAGAGAGTTGGAGGAGAAGCAAAGCATGTTTAAGGGGCTGGTGTCTTGTTTTCAGGCAATGATCCATTGTTTCCATACTAATTTCACCGTTATCATGGTCTGGGTTTTGAAAGGCAGGCTCTTTTCCCTAAAATCGAGATCCTTTTTCATGAGCCAGAGCTTAACCTTTCTGCCTTTGTTTCTGCTAAGGGTAAAGAGGTTTTTTGGTCTTTGTTTTGGCACGGGGTGGGGGTGGGGGTGGGTTTTGCTGCTAGTTTTACTGTTCTCCAAACTAGCACACTGTTATGGGTAAGCTCTTCCCCGCCTGGCATCATTCAAGCCGAGGACTCCTGAGGATAAGTATACAATACTTGTCATAAAAGCTAAAAATATGTGCACCTGTTGCATTCTGCTGAAACACAACAAGCTGGCACAGCACTTGGGAAATAAAAACTTAACTGACTCATACGCTTCCTGAAAATAGACTATATACACTTATTCTTCCAAAACCAGGTTGAGAGACAGTTTGTAATATTCAAGCAAATTAGAAGACGGATGATGCTGGTGAGACCCTGAATGGTTGAAAATCTTCTCCCAGAAAAAGTAGGGGGAGCACCTTCCCTCTTCCCCTGTGCGCCCAGTGACCACATTTTTAGCCCCCCTTCACTACAACCCTCCAATGTCAAGAGCCTTCTCAGAATATGGATAACATTAATACATTACTTATTTCATAGATCCATTCATGCAAGAAATATTATGAGACACCTACTGGGCACAGTGTTAGGCTCTGGGACACAACTTCCCTATTCTCAGTGGAGCCTATAGTCTACCGAGGGAGTACACCCATTAATAAAATTAATTAAAAATTGCAAAATAGGCAAGATCTTTGAGGGAGAGAGACAGAATACTATGAAAGTCTGAGAAGCAGAAGTCTTCTGCCTGGTATGGGAAGTCAGAGGCAACTTCTGTGAGAAAAGGCTCAGAAGCCTAAGTCAGAGTTAACCAGGATAGAAGGAAAGAAGGTTCCTAACAGGCAGAACAGCATGTGCAAATGTGCTGTGGCCAGAGGTAAGTAGGGTAGGGCGGGCTGACTGATGGGCAGGCCCCTAAGAGAGACTTCATGCAGGATCGGGGTGGACCTTGCAATCATCATCAGTCCATATGGGTTTTGTGTTTGTCATATGAGCATTGGGAATCACTGAAGGATTCTACGTTGGGGCTAACACAATCAAAGCTGCATTCTGAAAATATCACAATGGCCTCAGGATAGAAAAGAGATTGGGGATGGCCAAGACCCACCTCTGCGGGCAGTTGAGTTCAAGTCAGTTGCAGTAATTTAGGCAAAAGGTGGTGAGAGCAAGAATAAAGGTGGTGATGGTGGAAATTCAGGGGGAAGTAGATGGAATAGAGAAATATTTGAGAGGTAAATTCAACAGTGATTGGCCATTTAAGATGTGGGAAGGAGTGGTATTGAAAATGACTCCCAAGCTTCTGGGGTGACCAACTGAATGGATGGTGGTATTATTTAGTGTCCCAGGGACACTAAATAATAGTTTTTCCAGGGAAACTGGAAAAGGACAAGGCTTGGGCACAGGTAAGAGTTTGGGACATAATGGACTTAAACAGCCAAACTGTGGAAGGAACCAAGATGTCCTTCAGCAGGTGAATGGATAGTTCACATCCATAGGTGAATGGATAAAGAAGATGTGTTTTGTATACACAATGGAATATTATTCAACCATCAGAAGGAATGAATACTTACCACTATATCGACATGGATGGAACCATCCATGTCGATTATGCTACATGAAATAGGTCAATCAGAGAAAGACAATTATCATAGGGTTTCACTCATATGTGGAACATAAGGAGTAGTGTAGAGGTTCATAGGGGAAGGAAGGGAAATCTGAATGGGAAGAAATCAGAGAGGGAGACAAACCACGAGAGACTCTTGACTCAGGAAAACAAACTGAGGGTTGTGAAAAGGGAAGTGGGTGGGGGGATGGGGTAACAGGGTGATGGACTTTAAGGAGGGCATGTGATGTGATGAGCATGGGGTGTTATATGCAACTGATAAATCATTGAACTCTGTTCCTGAAACTAATGATGTACTATATGTTATATAATTGAATTCAAATTAAAAAATAATAAAGTAGCTCTAAAACATCTGAAGATGTCAGGTAGGCAGCTGAATAAACAAGCTGGAGCTCACAGGGCTCTCTGGGCTAGAGAGACCATCTCTGAGACATCTATGTGGGGTTGGCCACTGAAGCTCTGTGTATTAGTTTCCTAGCACTACCATAAAAAATTATCACAAATGTGGTGCTTAAAACAAAAGAAGTATATTCTCTCTAGACAGTTTTTAAAGCCAGAAGTCTGAAATGAAAGTGCCAGCCAGGCCATGCTCCCTTGGAAGGCTCTGGAAAGAATCCTTCCTTGCCTCTCCTGCTTCTGGTGGTTGCCTGGTGTTCCTTAGCTTGTGGCAATATCACTCCAATCTCTGCCTGTCTTCACATCACTTTCTCCTCTTCTGTGTGTTTTCTCTTCTGTCTGTGTTTCTTATTATTATATTTAGAGACCATCTAGATAATCTGGATGGTCTCATGACAAGATCCTTAATTTAATTTCATCCACAAAGACCATTCTTCCAACTGGGTTCACTTCCACAGGTTCCCAGGATGAGGATGTAGACATATGTATTTGGGGGCCACAATTCAACCCATTATAGCATGTGTGTGTTATATAGATAAAATCACCCAAGAAGACAACATAGAATGAGAAAAGGGTCTATGCCTAGGAGAATTCCAATACTTACTGTGTGCCATGTAGAATTCTATACACAGCACTTAAGTCCATTGATTAATAAGTTCCTTGGGAGTCTGAGATCATTATCAGTTAGAAATCCTCAGAGTTTTCAATTCATTCATCATTCTCATCCATTATCTTCTTGCTCATGTAGACTCTCCTGCAATATTTTTTTCCAAATTCTTTTGCTCAGTATCCTCAGTGCTTAATTAGCACCTTCGTTAACTATTCTCTGAATGTTCCACATACATTAGTCTCAGTGTGCTCCTTGAGGGCTGGTTTTGTGTATTCTATTTCCTTGGGACTTCCCCACAACATTAGTACTGGACCCATGACAAATATTCAATAGGTGCTTATTGATTGATGAGTGCTGTGTTAGTTTTCTATTGTGATTTTTTTTCATTATTATTTTTAGCTTTCTAGTATTTCTATTAAGCCACAAACTTAGTGACTTAAAAATAACACAGATTGAGTATCTTATAGTTAATAGGTTAGAAGTCCCACATGGATCTCCCTGGGCTAAAATCAATGTGTCAGCAGGCTTCATTTCTTTCTGGAGGTTCTGGGGATGACCCATTCCCTTGCCTTTTCCAGCTTCTAGAGACTTCCTACATCCTTTGGCTCATGGCCCCTTTCTCTATCTTCAAAGGCAGTAATGGCAAGATGACTCCTGACATCACATCACTCTGGTGACCTGTCCTGCCTTCCACTTCCACTTTTTTTTTTCCAATTTATTATTTTCAGAAAAACAGTATTCATTATTTTTTCAACATACCCAGTGCTCCATGCAAGCTGTGCCCTCTATAATACCCACCACCTGGTACCCCAACCTCCCACCCCCCCCGCCACTTCAAACCCCTCAGATTGTTTTTCAGAGTCCATAGTCTCTCATGGTTCATCTCCCCTTCCAATTTACCCAAAAGCACATACCCTCCCCAATGTCCATAACCCTAGCCTCCTTCTCCCTCCAAGAAACTCATTTTAAACCCGAAGACACCTCCAGACTTAAAGTGAGGGGGTGGAAAAGAATTTACCATGCTAATGGACACCATCAAAATCTACTTCCACTTTTATGGACCCTTGCGATGATGTGACATCTACTCAGATAATCCAAGATAAAGCCTCTATTTTAAGGTCAGCTGATTATCAACTTTAGTTCTGCCTACAACCTCAATTCCTTTTGCCAAGTAAGGTACCATGTTCATAGGCTCCAGGGATTCAGATGTGGACATGTTTGGGGATGAAGAGCTACATATCTTGCCTGTTCTAAATTTGTGTATACTTTATTAAATTACATGGCCAATATGATTGCCCTTGAACAGAGGCTCTCAGAAAATAAACTTTCCTTCCTGCTTCCCTGAGCAAGACTACAAAACAAAAGAATGAAGAACTATTGATTAATAACAATGAGTCACCAAACAGCAGAGAAAAGGCAAGTGCTAAAAGCTGGTTACCAGTCCAGAAGAGGGGTGTCGGATAGGCCTCAGAATTTTGGAAACCCTGTAACATTCAAGGTTCTTCAATATTTACCATATAACTGCCTAATCAAATGCCTGGCAAGTAGACTTATCATATCATTTATCATCTGAATTGGGATGCCATTAAGAATAAAAGGGATCAGGGTAATGCTGGCTTCATGGAAAGAGTCTGGAAGTTTTCCTTCTGTTTCTTTTTTTTGAAACAGCTTCAGGAGAATTGGTATTACTTCTTCTTTGAATGTTTGGTAGAATACCCCAGGGTATCCATCAGGTCCTGGGCTCTTGTTTTTTGGGTTCTTGTTTTTTGATCACTGCTTCAATCTCATTACTAGATATTGGTTTATTCAGATTGTCAATTTCTTCCTATTTCAGTCTTGGAAGTTTATAGGTTTCCAAGAGTACATCCATTTTTTCTAGGTTGCTTAACTTAGTGGCATGTAACTGTTGATAATAATTTCTGATGATTGTTTCTATTTCCTTGGTGTTAGTTGTGATCTCTCCCCTTTCATTTATAATTTTATTAATTTGGGTCCTCTCTCTTTTCTTTTGGATTAGTTTGGCTGGTGGTTAATCAATCTTATTGATTCTTTCAAAGAACCAGCTTCTAGTTTTGTTGATGTGTTCTACTGTATCTCTAGTTTCTGACTCATTGATCTCTGCTCTAATCTTGATTAATATCCCTTCTTGTGCATGAGGTTGGCTTAATTTGTTGTTGATTTTCTAGTTCTTTAAGGTGTAAAGAGAGCTGGTGTATTTGGAATTTTTCAATTTTTTTGAGTGACGCTTGGATGGCCATGTATTTCTCCCTTAGGACCGCCTTTGCCATATCCCATAGGTTTTGAACCGATGTGTCTTCATTCTCATTGGTTTCTATGAATTGTTTAAGTTCTTCTTTGATTTCCTGGTTGATCCAAACATTCTTGAGCAGGATGGTGTTTAGCTTCCAAGTGTCTGAATTCCTTCCAAATTTTTTCTTGTGGTTTGGAAGGAATTCAAACACTTGGAAGCTAAAGACCATCCTGCTCAAGAATGTTTGGATCAACCAGGAAATTAAAAGAATGTAAACTACTAGAACTCATACAGCAATTCAGTAATGTTGCAGGATACAAAATCAATGCTTTCTTATACATTAACAATGAAAATATAGAAAATATAGAAAGGGAAATGAGAGAATCGATTCCATTTACTATAGCACCAAGAATCATAAGATACCTGGGAATAAACCTAACCAAAGAGGTAAAAGATCTGTACTCAAGGAACTAAAGAACACTCATGAAAGAAATTAAAGAAAACACAAAAAGATGGAAAAGCATTCCATGCTCATGGATCAGAAGAATAAGCATTGTTAAAATGTCTATACTACCCAGAGCAACCTATACTTTTAATGCCACTCCAATCAAAATTCCACTAGCATTTTTCAAAGTGCTGGAACAAACAATCCTAAAATTTGTATGGAACCAGAAAAGACCTGAATTGCTAAGGAAATGTTGAAATACAAAACTGGGGCAACACCGTTGCCTGATTTCAAACTTTACTACAAGGCTATGATCACCAAGACACCATGGTACTGGCATAAAAACAAACGCATAGACCAGTGGAACAGAGTAGAGAGTCCAGATATGGACCTGCAACTCTATGACCAAATAATCTTGGACAAAGCAGGAAAAAATATACAGTGGAAAAAAGACAGTCTCTTCAATAAATGGTGCTGGGAAAATTGGGCAGCTATGTATAGAAGAATGAAACTTGACCATTTTCTTACACCATACACAAAGATAAACTCAAAATGGATAAAAGACCTCAACGTGAGGCAGGAATCATTCAAAATCCTAGAGGAGAACATAGGCAATAATCTTTTTGACATTGGCCATAGCAGCTTCTTTCAAGACATGACTCCAAAGGCAAAGGAAATAAAAGTGAAAATGAACTTTTGGGACTTCATCAAGATCAAAAGCTTCTGCACAGCAAAGGAAACAGTTAACAAAACAAAGAGGCAACCCATGGAATAGGGTTACACTGCAGAAAAAGGGCTGATATGCAAGATCTATAAAGAACTCCTCAAATTCAACACTCAAAAAACAAATAATCATGTCAAAAAATGGACAGAAATCATGAACAGATACTTCTCCAAAGAAGACTTAAAAATGGCTAACAGACACATGAAAAAATGTTCATCATCACTAGCCCTCAGGGAGAGTCAAATCAAAACCACATTGAGATACCAACTTACACAAATTAGAATGGCCAGAATTAACAGGACAGGAAACAACAAGTGTTGGAGAGGATGTGGAGAAAGGGGAACACTCTTACACTATTGGTGGGAATGCAAGTTGGTGCAGCCTCATGGGAAAACTGTGTCGAGATTCCTTAAGAAATTAAAAATAAAGCTACCCCATGACCCTGCAATTGCACTCCTGGGTATTTACCCCAAAGATACAGATGTAGTGAAAAGAAGGGCCATCTGTACCCCAATGTTCATAGCAGCAATGCCCACAATAGCCAAACTGTGGAAAGAGCCAAGATGCCCTTCAACAGGTGAATCGATAAAAAAGATATGGTCCATATATACAATGGAGTATTGTGCCTCCATCAGAAAGGATGAATACACTTTTGTATCAATATGGACAGGACTGGAGGAGATTATGCTGAGTGAAATAAGTCAAGCAGACAGAGTCAATTATCATATGGTTTCATGTACTTATAGAGCATAAAGAATAACATGGAGGGCATTAGGAGAAGGAAAGGAAAAGTGGATTGGGGGAAATTGGACACAGAGATGAACCATGAGAGACTGTGGACTCTGAGAAACAAACCGAGGATTTTGGAGGGGAAGGGAGTAGGGGGATGGGTGAGCCTGGTGGTGGGCATTAAGGAGGGCACATACTGCATGGAGCACTGGGTGTGGTGCATAAACAATGAATCTTGTAATACTGAAAAAAATAAAATTTAATTTAAAAAGAAGAGAATAAAAGAGATATGGAGGGTATAAACTGGGTGTGTGGTCACCCTAAAAGAGGTAGAGATTGCATCCAGATGAAGTGATTTAGCTGGTGATTTTGGACCAGAAAGGTTAAGACTATCCCGTTTCCACCTGAGAAACTTGATCTTTCTCCCTAGTCACTAGTTTGGGACCTAATCAGACACCTGTGGAATAGGGCCCCAGACAGAGTTGTTCTCAGAATTATCACCTTAATTTGCCTTGTGCACCAAACTTCCCCACATTCCAAAACACTGTTCTGCATTTATATAATGCCTTGTTCCATCAAAGGCCCATCACACATTCCCTCCCATCTTCATGATAGCTCTCCGACACAGGCCAGGAAGATGCAGCCCTGACCCATCCATTTTGGCCAAGAGGAAGCTAGATGCAAAAGAGTCAAGTGGTTTCCCCAAGGTCACATAACTGCTTAAACCAGGAACCCAAACCACCCCAACCTGGTCCCAGTCTAAGCCTCTTCTTCCCACACTGCCAAACTCGGAGTGGTTGTCAGTCACCATCCCACATTCATAACTGTGCTAGTCAGAAGCCTGAGAGAACCAACTAGCTTGCCAGCACCTTCTCAAGGGCCCACTTGAGACTTTTGCCTGATGTTTGGAGGAAAATGGTACAAATCCTGTCCTCTCCAATTTGATTTCCAAACAGGCTAAAGGAATATGTAAAGCATGGGTTTTTTGCCCTCCAGCCGTTCTAGGCACAGTTTTTCCCAATGCCACTCTCTAGCCAGTGGCTGCAGCAGCTTCTTTCAGTAAGGACAATGACACTTTTGATATAGAAAATGTAACCTTTCTTTCATTAACAGACTCTCTTCCAGAAAGCAAATCTCCTTGCTCAGGCATATGGGAAAGTTTCACCTGTCTGCCAGTGGCTTAGAGAAACCTACACTGCATCATCCACCAGGAGGGGTAGCTATAAAGTGATACAAGATTAATAGCACATTATAAATAAAGCCAACACTTATTTATTTTCATCATATGGGTTAAAAATTGGAAGAGAAAGCACAGGAAGAATTTTTATTCTGCCCCAAAGCCAATCAAATATCAGTCTTAAAAAGCAGGGAGAGTTTCCCTTCAAATAGTCCATTCTTTCTGAAAAAGCAGCCAAGAAGGGCAAGGACTAACAGATTTCAGAATCAATAACTGAATTTTCAAGGGTTGTTTTACTGCAGTCTAGAGTTCAAATTGGGAGGAAAGGCAGATGGTAGTAAAGGTGATAGCGTGGGTCAATAAGAAAGCAAAATCAGACCAAATTTTGCAATATCTGTTCACTGTCAATGTTCTCATCCATTCACCTAAGATCTAATCCTTATGTGCCCACTGTGTTCCAGGCACCATTGTATGTCCTGGGAAAGAAAATAGACAAAATACCTGGAGTTTTGGAAATAGGAGGAGTTCTGAAAAGTTATCCAGTTGTGCAAAACACAGCCTAGTTCAAAATAAGAGAGTAAAACCAACAACAATAAAAAAAAAAATCTAGATTCTGAGCTATTTGAATAGGAATTCCACTGAAGAAAATTTGCCTATGAGAGATGTTAGGGGAAGAATGACCAGAGCTCTAGGTTCAAGGCCATCTCGGTTCAAGCTCTTTGGGGCCTTTTCTGTAAAGGAGAATCTCTTCTTACAATCTCTCCCGGATACTCAAGCTGGCATTTGAAGATCATGGGTACTGCTGGCTAGTTCTATTCATGGAAAATAGTGTTAGGGGAAACGTTAACTTATGTGATATGGGCGAAGGGAGGTTTTACTTAAAGACTCCAACTAAAATGATAAGTTTGCTGGCTAAAATGTGTGAGTGTTAACATGTTTAGATGTATTTTAGATGTATTTAAGGTTGAACTGTGCTGGTAGAACTGTTATTTTCGCTGACTCAAACTCAGTTCCAGACCTAAATATATACATAGCTCCCCTTCTTTATTTTTTTTTTTAAGACATTGACAGAGAACACATGCACATGCATACAAGGAAGGAAGGCGGGCACAGGGAGAGAGAGAAGCAGACTTCCACCTGAGCAGGGAGACCAACACTGGGGCTCTATCCCAGTACTACAGCCAAAGGTCAATGCTTAACTGACTGAGCCACCCAGGCGCCCCTCCCCCTCTTTAAAAGCCCTAGTTGAAATGCTGCATGGCAAGCTTGCATTGATGCACCCCCCCACCTCTCCACTGCCTCTGGTTTGGCCCCTGTTCCTCCACAACAGAGAACTGCTCATGTGTGATGATAAACACCTTTGAGCTCTGGTCCTGTGTGCCCTTCCATTCCTGGTATACCCTACTTTCCAGCTGGATCCTGGATGCATTGCTTCTGCTTTCACCTGGGACCCATCTCCCATTACTTCCCTCCTGTCAGAGCCCTTCCTGAGCCCCATCACTCTTCAAATCCTTCCTATCCCTCCACACCAGAACAAATTCCTTTACCATGTGCTCCCTCCCTTCTCTGAGACACTCTTCAGTTGCTTCATTTGTTTCAGTTAGTTTTCTGTCCAACTTCCCACTAGACTAGAAGTTCTATGAAGGTCAGTGGCTCCAACAAGTTCAGAGCCTGGTCTATACCAGCTACACAAATATTTGTGGAATGGATTTGAACTTGTGATACGTGAACTTGCTTTGTATCTCAGGAAACTCTGTACTTAGCCCTATTGTGTGTATGCACCCTCGATTGTATAGTTGGTCTGCTTATCTTCTCCATGAGGGGCAGGAGTACTTTCACCATTGTATCCCCATTACCTGCCCCAGTGGCCAAGAGAATAGATTCTGAGACCAAAATTACTTCATAAAAAATGTAATTCATTCTGTGCCTATCATAAGCACTATCAGCTTAACTATCAAGTTTTCTGTCAGATGAAGCTGGTCAAACTTAAACACGTCTATGTTTTACGCTTAACATTCCAAAAGTTGGCACCATTTTTCTTCATAGCAAAGGACTCAAACTGTGGTTAATACTACCCTAATGAGAAGAAATGATGGGATTCCAGTCATTTCACATTTATTATGGTGACTGGGAGACCTGCCACTGCCACTGTGTTTGATTCTTTACTCATCCAAAACTCTCATGAAAAGTGCATAAACAGCAAGAAGGACTTGTTGGACATCTATTCTGTGCCCCACATCATCTATACCCAGAAGAATAAACAGACGGCCTCCCCAAGACAAGTTTTTTTTTTTCAATATTCTTTCAATGTTTTAATTTGCTACAACACAAGTTGACAGCAAGAACGCTCCTTCGTGAACCAGAACAACGTGACCTTCACACCTAGTAATAAAAATGTTTCATTAAAATAGAAAGTTACCCCACAGCCCTCACTATTCACAACTCCCCACCTGTGTGCATGGATTACATGTGGGTTTGGGGGCCCCTTTCAAGATCTTCACATAAGCAACCAAAATTGTTCAGGGGGCAACCCAGTTCTCTGAAGATCTGCTCACGATATTTGTGTGTATGTATTCTGGGCAGCCAGCAGAACAAATCTCTGGCCACACCACCAGCACCACAGGTTCAAGACACCCAGGAGCATTGCTGCAGGAAGGTTAAAATTTTGTGCCTTTTAAGGATAAAATCATTAACAGTATGGGTGGTGGGTATTAAGAAGAGCATGGGTCTTCTTCATTACCAATTTGGATACCTTTTATTTCCCTTTGTCGTCTGATTGCTGTTTTAGGACTTCTAATACTGTGTTGAACAAGAGTGGTGAGAGTGGGCATCCTTGTCGTGTTCCTGATCTCAACGGGAAGGACACAAGCTTTTTCCCATTGAGGATGAGATTTACTGTGGGTCTTTTCATAGATAAATTTGATGAAGTTCAGGAATGTTCCCTCTATCCCTATACTTTGAAGCGTTTTAATCAGGAACGGATGCTGGATTTTGTCAAATGCTTTTTCTGCATCAATTGAGAGGACCATGTGGTTCTTCTCTCTTCTCTTATTAATTTGTTGTATCACATTGATTGATTTGCGAATGTTGAACCATCCTTGTAGCCCAGGGATGAATCCCACCTGGCCATGGTGGATAATCTTTTTAATGTGCTGTTGGAGAAGTCAAACTCTCTCTCTTTGCAGATGACATGATTCTTTACATGGAAAACCCAAAAGACTCCACCCCCAAACTACTAGAACTCATACAGCAATTCAGCAACGTGGCAGGATACAAAGTCAATGTACAGATATCAGTGGCTTTCATATACACTAAATACAGAAAGGGAAATTAGAGAATCGATTCCATTTACTATAGCACCAAGAACCATAAGATACCTGGGAATAAACCTAACCAAAGAGGTAAAGGATCTGTACTCAAGGAACTACAGAACACTCATGAAAGAAATTGAAGAAGACACAAAAAGATGGAAGACCATTCCATGCTCTTGGATCGGAAGAATAAATATTGTTAAAATGTCTATACTGCCTAGAGCAATCTATACTTTTAATGCTATTCCGATCAAAATTCCACCGGTATTCTTCAAAGAGCTGGAGCAAATAATCCTAAAATTTGTATGGAATCAGAAGAGACCCCAAATCGCTAAGGAAATGTTGAAAAACAAAAATAAAACTGGAGGCATCACGTTACCTGATTTCAAGCTTTACTACAAAGCTGTGATCACCAAGACAGCATGGTACTGGCATAAAAACAGACACATAGACCAGTGGAACAGAGTAGAGAGCCCAGATATGGGCCCTCAACTCTATGGTCAAATAATCTTCGACAAAACAGGAAAAAATATACAGTGGAAAAAAGTCTCTTCAATAAATGGTGCTGGGAAAACTGGGCAGCTATATGTAGAAGAATGAAACTTGACCATTCTCTTACACCGTACACAAAGATAAACTCAAAATGGATAAAAGACCTCAGTGTGAGACAGGAATCCATCAGAATCCTAGAGGAGAACATAGGCAGTAACCTCTTCAATATCAGCTACAGCAACTTCTTTCAAGATATGTCTCCAAAGGCAAAGGAAACAAAAGCGAAGATGAACTTTTGGGACTTCATCAAGATCAAAAGCTTCTGCACAGCAAAGGAAACAGTCAAGAAAACAAAGAGGCAACCCACAGAATGGGAGAAGATATTTGAAATGACAGAACAGACAAAAGGTTGATATCCAGGATCTATAAAGAACTCCTCAAACTCAACACACACAAAACAGATAATCATATCAAAAAATGGGCAGAAGATATGGACAGACACTTCTCCAATAAAGACATACAAATGGCTATCAGACACATGAAAAAATGTTCATCATCACTAGCCATCAGGGAGATTCAAATTAAAACTACATAGAGATATCACCTTACACCAGTTAGAATGGCCAAAATTAGCAAGACAGGAAACAACATGTGTTGGAGAGGATGTGGAGAAAGGGGAACCCTTGTACACTGTTGGTGGGAATGCAAGTTGGTGCAGCCTCTTTGGAGAACAGTGTGGAGATTCCTCAAGAAATTAAAAACAGAGCTTCCCTATGACCCTGCAATTGCACTCCTGGGTATTTACCCCAAAGACGCAGATGTCGTGAAAGGAAGGGCCATCTGTACCCCAATGTTTATAGCAGCAATGGCCATGGTCACCAAACTGTGGAAAGAACCAAGATGCCCTTCAACAGATGAATGGATAAGGAAGATGTGGTCCATATACACTATGGAGTATTATGCCTCCATCAGAAAGGACGAATACCCAACTTTTGTCGCAATATGGATGGGACTGGAAGAGATTATGCTGAGTGAAATAAGTCAAGCAGAGAGAGTCAATTATCATATGGTTTCACTTATTTGTGGAGCATAACAAAAAGCATGGAGGACATGGGAAGTTAGAGAGAAGGGGGTTGGGGTAAATTGGAAGGGGAGGTGAACCATGGGAGACTATGGACTCTGAAAAACAATCTGAGGGGTTTGAAGTGGCGGGGGGGTGGGAGGTCGGGGTACCAGGTGGTGGGTATTATAAAGGGCACGGATTGCATGGAGCACTGGGTGTGGTGAAAAAATAATGATACTGTTATGCTGAAAATAAATAAATGAAAAAAAAAAGAAGAGCATGGGTCATGATGAGCAGTGGGTGTTATATACAACTAATGAATCATTGAACACTAATATCAAAAACTAATGATGTATTACACAGTGGCTAAATGAACATAATAAATTTTTTTAAAACCTATTAACAGTATAAACATACACTGTAACAAACACACACAGGACCAACAGAAAATAATCATTTGTATATCACACACACACAATGTTTATTTGCTTAT